>NW_006800077.1:1048850-1050141 GCF_000485575.1 Poecilia formosa
CAAGGCGGAGACGTTATAAACTGGGTTGTTTCGCCACACAGAAGCTGACAGGTGTGGAAAAAGTGCCACAACTCATAGTGTGACTGTCAAACACATGTAGCCCTGGGGTTTGAGAACCACAAGAAGTGGGGGGTTTATGTCTTTTGATAAGTACCTGGAGTTAAAAATGGGTAATGGAGTTACATAAATGTACATTTCGGTGATTTATCTATTGCAGCGTAAGTAAGAGGTTGAATCCCATAGGTTTGAGAGTAACGGAAATTTACGAGGGAAAGTAAAGGGGACTTAAAAAAAAAGAAGGGGAAAGAAGAAAGGAGCAGAGTGTTGAAAGAGTCGTAACGAGGAATTTTGTATTAAAACAGAGGGGACAATATCTGTGTTAGATATAGTAGTTGAATATAACCATTTCTATACGCTGAGTATAGTACAGTGCTGAGGAATAAGAGTTAGGAACTGTGAAGAGGACTGTGATTTATGAGGGGACCTAGCTACGGAGCACATGTTCGGCGGAACGACCAAGATGGCGAGAGGTTTCTCATAAGGACAGATATCGTTGTAAGAAACGTGTTTGAAGAAGAAAAAGAGTAAAGAAGAAAAGAAGGGACTGTGGACTCGGAAAACAGCATTGATGTTGAGGACATCGGTGGAGGAGGTTTTCGTGAGTTCATCGAGTTACCAGACGAGGAAAAAGAAACGCGGACGGCAGGATTGCTTCGGCGAATTCGAAAACCAACAGGCCTGCGACGAAAGATTCAGCGGGTATTGGACGGTTTGTGAGAGAATGTGGGCTCTGTGAGTGTGTGTGTGTGTGAAATTATATGTTTGAAATGTAAAAGGGTGTAGAATTGAGAACTGTGAGTTTTGGGAATGTTATTAATGAGTTATGTATACTGAAATGTGTTAAATTTCTGCCAAAGTTCTGGGTAGAGGAAAAAAAAAAAGTTAACTGTGTGGAAAAAATAATAATAATAAACCCGAAGTTCTGCATGGATGTCTGGGTTATTCTAGATGAGACAAAATAGGAAGGAAAATAGTAACTGAGTAGTAGTCACTACATTTAGGTAAACCTGATCGGTATATACCGGAAAGCTAACGAACCCTAGTAGTATCCCACTTGAGAGCGAGAGTTCTGTCCTGGGTCCAGGTACGGGAGCGGTGGGTGCTACACACAGAATGTCTTTATTGCTTTTATGCTTTATCCCACTGTCGCCCCTTCGTGTGAAGCGTTATATAAAAGCTGTCAAGCACCTGCCTTGTCTTTCATATTAGTCAAAATAAGCTTTTTTCTGTA
>NW_006800077.1:1051971-1057090 GCF_000485575.1 Poecilia formosa
TATTAGCAGTGCATACATGAGCATGATTGTCAGAGCTAAGACCCTCCTCCTGTCTCTAATTAGTTGTTTCTAACAGGGAGCGGGGTATATCTGCAGACGCCAGTAGGATCACAGGGATTAGCCCGAGAAGCTTGATTTTTTCTTTTCTTTTCTCTAATTATCCGTCTCATTTTCTACTGGCATGACAGGGAGACAGTTTTAACAAATATCTAAGAAACTACGCATATTTATAAAAGTTACCAACTGTATGTTAAACTAAAAACAGTTCACTTGGAGGTTCAACAACGGGGTGTCATGTCCTCTGATTACCAATAAAATGGCCGCATGTTTCTAAAGCGAAGACGTACTCTTTCAGTTCTGACTTTAGTCAACCCTTCATGGGATTCAAATGGTATTTTGCTGCCTTTTCTGGGATATTTGGTTTGTAATTACTCATGCAGCTTTCACCTGCACTTCTGAATCTTGGAATACAGAAATACAGGCAAAGACTTCCTCTCTCAATTCTCCTGTGTCTCATATTGGCACACGTCGTACTACTAGTGCGCTCAAATTGTGACTCGGACTCTTGACACATCACCCCAGACAGCCACAGGATCAGGCTGAAGCTGCAGCACGAGAACTGCTTTCTTGTTTACAGCAGTGGTGTTTGCCAGCAGCATCGACCGTGTCCGGCTATCATAAATGTAATAATGGGATTTGGTGTGTGGTTGCCATGGAGACACATCTATAGGGACAAGCTATTTGAGAGCAATTAGCCTGCAGAGCTCCATTCAGAGAAAACAGGTGTGTTTAAGCAGTCCTGTTTTTCCTCCCGCCCGCTTTGTGTGTCTCGCCGCGGTGTGTGACGCCCGTCTTGTTCCAGCGAGACAAATAAAGAGACATTTTACAACTTCGCAGTCGCTCACGATGATGTTGACTGGTGGAGATCTGGGCACAACCTGGCAGGAGTTCGCAACACCTCCCACAGACTAAATGAAGAGTCACTCACGGTGTGAAGTGGCGAGCTTTTTCCAGACCTGAGCTCCCCACGCCTGGTCCGGCGTCTCATGTGTCACCATGTCCACACACTGGTAATATCTCCTGTTAGTCACAGTCCTCTGACAGGACCAGATCGTTTAGTAGGTGAGATGATATTATTCCAGAAAGGTTCTCATTATTTGAAAAGGGTCTGTGGTAAAAAAGAAGAAAAAAACGTTAGATATGTGTTTCTTACTCACTTTAGAGAAAAGTGTAAGAGTGGACTTTATTTTACATGTGGGGAAGCTGCAGTCCCAGCAGCTCCGGCACATGAATATTTGAAGCTCTGCCTAATTAAGAGACTTTGCTGCCTTCCACTAACATCTATGCTGGGAGGTTGTTTCACTTTCTGTTTCATTCTTCATGATGATGGGCGGACATCACAAATCTATAAGATACACTGCTCAGAAAGATTTAGGGATATTCGGCTTTTATGTGAAACTTTAGGGTGAACCTAAAATGCACTTCAAACTTTACAGGTGAACTTAATGTTATTTTTTTCTAAAGTTTTAAATTCACATGTCCAACTGTTTCATGTTTCAATACTTTTTTCTCTAACGAGTTGTGACAGAGTTTGGAAAGTACTGATTTTTTTATAATGCATAATTTCTACACTCTAAATGTACTAAATGTACTCAAATAAAAGTATCCCACCTCAACGAAACAGTAATTAGTTTCAGGGTTTTTGAAACATGCTTATTAAGACTGCCAATAAACATGAAGCACTGTTTTTGTTTTTCTTACAAAACAAGCAAAAAAGTAAACACAAGTGAAAATAAAGTAAATAATAGGAAGAAACACATCATTACATCACTACATCATAACTGAGCTGGTTGCTGAAATGTGCTCCTCTGAAATTAAATGCCGTAGCTTTGTATGGAAATCAGTGTTTAAAAAAATAAAAATATTCATTGGATTGTTTTTGAACCTGTGTTGTGAGTTTTGTGCTGTGTAGCTGTGATTCTAATGCCACCAGGTTAGGTTTATATATATATGCGACAAGATGCCATTTATTTACCCAGAGATCTCTTCAGAAAAATAGTTGAGGTGCATTCCTCAAGTCATGCTGGTAAGAACGCAGCTAAATCTGAACCTCTCTCAAGAAAAGCCTTTGGGAGAGTGGATGACGTGCATTTTTGTTTTATATTTCCTGTGAACATTAGTGAAATGAATTCACTGAATGGCTTGAATTTTCAAGTCGGCATCGACCGCAGCTCTTCGTCTCTAAATGCAGTCAAAGTGAATTCATCTTTGTTTCTGTCTTTTCCAACTTGTTGTTGAAATGCTAAGGTTCATCTCTTTCTCTACTTTTAGCAGTGATTCTTCCAGACAAGCTGTACAGATGCAAATTAGCTTTTGGCTTACGTTTCCATAGTAACACTCATTAGGTAAAGGCTTGACTCCAGAGTGTTTGAGCAGAAGAGAGAGAGAGAGAGAGAAAAAAAACTTTCCACACTGAAAGAAACACATTAGTTAGGGTGGAAGAAGAGCCAACAATCGCGTCAATTTTCTGCTTCTATTGCTGACAGATTGTGTGAGTGTGTTTGATTGTGTGACCGTTGACAAGATGTGTCCGACACCCAACTGGTAATAACCGTGGAATAACACGGAAGTGCTGGAAGAAAGCCTCGTGATAACAGCGCAGGGTTTGCAACAGAAATAATTATTGGAATCTGGCACTTTATACAAGCAACATGTAATGAGAAGCTGCTGGAGATCAGATACTAATGGTCTCTGAGATGAAGCCGAAAAAGGTTAGTCAATATCAGATCACAGAGGGAAAGTTATGGTTTTTGTATCAAGCTTCAGCAGAGTTTGATAGTATCTCTAACTCATTTTCTGCTTGTTTGATTCTTGAGCCTGGATTATTATAGGATAGAATATTCGATGTGCAGTTGCAAAACATCCCTCTTCTGCTGTTAACGCTTTACTTTTCATCACCTTACAAAGTACTGCTACATCAGTTCCTCTGTTTCTTTTCTGTTTATGTTCTCCTCAAATCCCCAGTTGGTCGTTGTTTATGGACACTTGTACTGAGCCAGGTTCTGCTGGAGGAGTTTTCTTCTTCACTGTCGCCACATACATGCACAGTAAAGACAGATTGCTGTAAAGTCAATGCAAACGATTACATGCTTACGGAAGAGGATTAGGGCCACTGGAAAAAAGAAAAAAAAATCTGACATTAATCTCAGAATTCTGACTTTTTTCTCAGAATTCTGAGATTAAAGTCAGAATTCTGAGAAAAAAGACTTTTTTCTCAGAATTCTGACTTTAATTCTGAGAAAATTAAAGTCTCAGAACTGTTAAAGAGATTAAAGTCAGAACTGTTTTACTTTTTTTCCCAGTGGTCCCAATCCTCTTCCATACATGCTTGTCCAGGAAAAGTGATTGAACATTTTTATTACTCGGACTTCCAGACATGAAAATGCTTTAAACTAAACCAGTTCACTGTAGCTCTATGCTTAGAGCCATCAAGAGCGATGGATGACGTTTCTCTGGGCCCGCTTGGAGTTAATTTTTGCAAAGACTATTGTAGGAGTTGACCTTCTGCGAAATTATTTATTTACTAAAAAAATTATTAATAAATTATTTATTTACTTACTATTTATTTATTTATTTACTACTATTTATTTACTATTTATTTACTACCTCCTTCCACATGTTTAAATAAACTATTTGTCATAGGTTTTTTTTTGTGTTTGTTTTAGCAAGGACTTTCTTTCTATATTTTCTCAGAGCAAAACTATTTATCTTGCAGACAAGTGAAGGATTCTCCGTCCTGAGTTGTGGAGCTCCGCAGCTCCTCCAGAGTTAACATGGGCTTCATGGTTGCCTGCCTGATTGCTCTCCTTAACAGACCTGCCATTTTGGGTGGATGGCCATGTGTAGGTAAGTTTGCAGATGGAACTTTCTCCTTGACATGTCTGCTGTGTTCTTTATTTCTCATGGTGCCGTTTGTTCTCTAAAGTCCTCTGAGAACAACTGGATTAATAAAGAATGCTGTTGACTGCACATGGATTGCATTTATGGGCATGAGAGTAAAGAGAGAAAAATCCAGATGCTTGCCACACTTTTAAGATTTTTATTTATCAAATCCTTTTCCCTTTTCTCCTGATCAGACTCTGCTTTGTGTTGATCTGTCACACACAATCCTAATAATAAAACTCATTAAAAATCTGTGCTTGTAAAGTGACAAATGTGAAAAAGTTCAAGGAACACAAACACTTTTTGTGAGGCGCAGGAGCTGGTTATGTAGCTATTGGATCATCGATATTACAGAGACAGATTACTGGAACCCCTCTCTTATTAAAACCCCATGAGACATAAAGACGTTAAATGAAACATAGGAGAGGGGAAGGCAGGAGGGTGTGAGGATGAATACAGGCAGATAGATGGTGGTTTTTGACGTGACTCATTTCCACATTCATTTGTGTGTGTGTTTGTATGTGTGCGTGTGTGTTTGTGTGTGTGTGAGCCCCGGGGCTGCACACAGAGCCCACCACTGACTCCCACAGGGGGACATTAATGACAAACATCCTGCTCCACGGTGAAAGAGATGCTCCATGCATTGCATTTACTCCTCACTCTGCTCCCCGCTCCAACACATCTGCACTCACCCTGCTCCCGTTTCGCAGCAAAACAGAACAAGGCGACGCGAAAGCATTTTTCACGCTCTTCGCAAACAACGCAGCGGCGTGTCCTCTTCAGCTTCCTCGTTGATAACAAATGAATGGTTCTCAGTGTGATTTGCTGTACTTCTTGCTTGTAAATTATTCAGGGTTGGGTGTTTATCTTGTGTAGGAAATTAGATTTAGAGTGCGTCAACAAGCCTGTATCTGTGTCAATTTGTCTAGGAGATTGGAAGAAAAAGTCTTCCTCTGATGCTTGTCTTGTTAGAGTCATTCCCATTTATTTAATCCCTGTGGGTAGCAAAGCAACAGATGACCTATATAAGCCTTCATGTTGAAAAGAGGAGGCTTTCCTTAAAGAAATAAACATGTAATTAACAAGTCAGATAGATAGATAGATAGATAGATAGATAGATAGATAGATAGATAGATAGATAGATAGATAGATAGATAGATAGATAGATAGATAGATA
>NW_006800077.1:1057100-1082020 GCF_000485575.1 Poecilia formosa
ATAGATAGATAGATAGATAGATAGATAGATAGATAGATAGATAGATAGATAGATAGATAGATAGATAGATGATAGAACAAATTTATAATCCATTTCCACAAAGAATAGGATTTATTTTCTTTACCAGGATTTCTTCCAGTGTATTATAAGCCTGACGGGCCACCAGGCTTTACTTGTGTCCCCACCAGGCTAAGCATTGCTTGTCTTTTTAAAATATTTGCATTATTTAAGACAGGGGTCTTAGGTGGTGTTCTTCCAATCTTTTAATAATACATAATTATCAAGTGATATTTTCAAATTTCCTGTCAACTTTAAACATTTTGTAACTCAAAAAGAAGATGAGCTGTTGGATGAATGACTGCCCTAGCGCCCCAACCAGCAGGCTTAGCGAGTTGTCTGGGGGAAACCTTGTTTACCATTCTTGTACAGGTACATTTGTGAGGTCAGACACTGATGTTGGATAAAAGGTCTGGTTCAGATCCTCTGCTCTGACTAATCCCACAAGTTTTATTGTTAATTAAAGGATCCCCCCGTTAGTCTCTACTGCGGTACAGACTACTCTTCCGGGGGTCCACATCGACATTATCATAAAAATAATTTACAAACATTCTTAAAAAGACATAAAGGTATCTCTTAAGACACAAAGTTAAATCAGCTGCTTCAATAACTTACAAACATGGGTCGGTGTGGGTTGCGTTCAGGACTCTGTGCTGTACATTCAGGTTCCTCCACATCAAGCCAACTTAGGCGTGTTTTTATCTTGTTTTGTGCACGTTGGCACAGAAAGAGACAATCCCCAAACGCTTCCCACATATTCTGGACCAAAATGTGTCCTAGTGCTTCGAAGCATTAGGATTTGTTTTCATTTGAACTACAGCAGCTAATAACACACAGGCCCACAATGCAGTTCTCTCACAACCAAGCTTTAAACTTGACACAGTGCAGTCAGGCAAGTGTCATGCTCTTGGTAACTGAAAAACCCCAGACTCATCCATGATTGGTCAAACCAAAGAATATTTCTCAGTTGCTCTACAGTCCTGCAGCAGCACGCTTTCACTGCATCCCATGCATTCAGCAGCTTGGCCATCCTGCTAAGCTCTTTAAACACAGTTGTTCAAAACTAATCTGAAACTGACAATTTGGCAGAAACTCAGTGCGCTACACGCCTCGGCATTAGCCTAATACTTTGTGGATGAGTTGTTCTCCTTTCCATACCTCTGACAGCTGACTGTGGAATATTTAGTTGAGAGGATATTTCACCACAGGAATTATTCTTTATAACTTTTTTTATAGAAGCAGTCTGAATGCCTAGCTCTTGGTTGGAAGTCATTTGAACACCAGAACTGAATTCCAGGGGTGTGCGAGTGAAAACTTTAGTTACCAGGTACTGGTGCTCAATATCTATGTTATCATTTAACGTTTAAAGGCAGGACGTGAAGAGGATAAGATTGTGTCGTTCCAGGTCCCTCAGGGCAACAATTTTTCAATTCTTACTGGTTTTTCTTCTTCTAGTCAGAACACAGTATAAAATGTTATGGTGCATTCTGGAAATCTCTACCTCAAAAGTCAGAGTTTAGAGCTGAGAATGGCAGAAAGACTGGTGGATTCACTTCTTGTTCTGAGTAATCATTCTTGTCTAATTCCGAATACAAAGGTTTGCTTGGAAGCTGCTAACTATTTAATGTTTTCAGAATTTTATGTATTCAAACACTAGAGCTGTTTCTTCATAAATAAATGTCTTTCTCTACGGTGTTAAAGGTATAATTAGTATTGATTTAATAATATACAAAATGTCAGAAGTGCAAAGAAAACAACTTACTGTATTTCTGCAACCTTGGCAACAGCTTAAGTGCTGCAAAATCAAGCGATCTACACATCGGTTCCAGGAAGTGATCCTGCTGAATTTTATGACTTGGAACTGGGAGATTCAGATTTCTGAGGTAACAACGGACCTCACTTCCCAAATCCAAGTTGGATGTTCAGAGGCAGACTATTCAGAAAGTGAAGTAAATGAGTTTTCTATACTGAGAGACAAGGTGACGAAATGGGAAGTTTTCACTTCCCATTTCACGTTTTGTCACATTGCATCCATTAACGTCAGTATAATTTTTCTGCATTTTCAACAGTTTTTACAAATGTAAATCTGCAAGGTGTGACATGCTTCTGCATTCAGCTCCCTGACTCAATGTGTTGTAGAATCACATTTCACTGTGATTACAGCTGCATGTCCCAAAGGTCTCTTCCAGCCTGGAGCATCTAACAGAGAACAACATTTTGCCAATTAAATTCAGTCAGATTATGTGTCTGAAGGTCAGTTTTCAATTCTTTGCACATATTTAATTGAATTAAGGCCTAGACTTTGACTATACCTTTTTAACACGTGAGTAAGCCAGGATTGAAACCATTCCATTGTTGGTCTGGTTGCGAGGACTGAAGGTCAAGCCGTTTTAGCCATTCTTAACTCTGATTGGAAAAGTGCGTATCGAGTTCAATGGATTACTCCAAACAGCAAATAAACACCAGCTGGGAGTGTCCTCTTCTTCAGGGACATCAGCAGCTCCAATGCCAAATTTCCTCCTTTCTTCAAACCCTTCTGTTGCATTTCCTGTTTAGTCCAGCTCTCTTGTGTCTCAAAGAAACCGAGCTCTATCAAAGTTGGACAGGCGAGGAGTGCTGAAGTAAAGCCCATAAACATTGTTCACATCACAGCCCTTGAAGCTTGTTAACTAAATTCACACAGATTTTTATAGTGTAAAGCGAACGAAACGAATGAAGACACGAGTCGTACAGCCTCGTGAATTCCCAGACAGGCTTGTTGCAGACACCGCTGGGATTGTGGGGGTTACTACGCTGTAAATACACGTACGTCACGAAGTCTGTGCATGTGTTCCCAGAAGCCATTAATGTCATTGATGATGGTGTGGCGAGCTGTCGTTTCAGAGGTTTGTGGGATTGAGAGCCTGCAGCACTGCTGATAGACTATGTTTTTGTATACGTGTGTGTGTGTGCGTGCGTGCGTGCGTGCGTGCGTGTGTGTGTGTGTGTGTGTGTGTTAGTGAATGACAGAGAGGGAGAGAAAGAGAAAAGAGTGTGAGGCAGGGCTGAGTCTTGCAGATGGGAGAAAATGTAAAATATTTTTTTTACTGAACATCAGTAAAAGGAATCCCGAAGCTGCCTGTTGGCAACCTGTCACTTTTCAGACAGGGTGGAAGCTGATTAAAATTGAAAAGGAAAAGTGTTGGTGAATCGCGGCTGTGGTCTGCTGGGTTTGCATCAAATCAACATGTTCTAATAGAGACTGATGGGTTTCTAAATGCTGTTCACGATCCCCTAAGGTCCGCTTATTTTTATAAACTAAAAGGCATCGGCAAGTATGAGATGAGGTACTTGAGACGATCTGATTTGTGAATAGATTCCACTAAGAAACAGAAAATTCCTGGGTTATTTAAATGATTAATTATCCATTCTAAAAATAATAAAAGCAGATTTCCAATTTTCTCTCCCATTCATTTGCCTATTTCTAAGCAGCTACAAAATGCCCATCAACACTGCCCTCTACTGGTGAAGCAACAAAGTTAAATTCAAATAAAGGAACAAAGAGAAACTGCTTCCATTTCAAACACATTTATTGTTTCCATGAACACTCCAAAAGTCTCCATTTTAAATTAAAACCGTAGAAGTGACAAGATACAAACATTTATATATCCTACAGTGCGTTGCGTTCATCAAGTAAACCTAATCTAGTGCTTGTTTGTGAACAGATATTTGTCCACCATGAAGCTACAACAGACTCATTTCATTTCGGACAGAACTTTCAAGTGGGTTCCAGGTATGTTTCAGTACTTGAGACCTGTGTCGGCCGGAACAGGTCAAGTTCTGCTCAAGAACAAAACACAAAACCAGTCTTCCATCCAAGCCTCCTGCAGGATGAGTCATCAGCCCAAACCAGTGAGGTGGCAGCAGCAGGTAGTGGTGAGGGGGCTTAACAGCAAGGAGGGAGGCACCGCAAAAAGAGCCCGTCGTTCACACACTAAAATATTAACTAGTCAAATAGAACTGCATTTAATATCTAACAAAAAACAAAAAACAAAAAACAAAAAAAAAAAAAAAAAAAAACTGGTGCATTGTCCATTGCATGTTATTCTTTTTTACTGAGTTGGAAATTTGCAGTTGATATGACCTGTGTGTGTTTAGGTGTGGCGTTGTGCTGAACTTGTCATTAGCCTGAAAGCAGCAATTGACGTGCAAAAAAAAATAAAAATAAAAAAATAAAAAAATAAACATAAAATAAAAAATGTGGATCTGTGATGTAGACCCTCGTCGTTTCTCTCCCATACATATGGCACGGATGATGATTTGAGTTTCACTAACAAACTTAGGGCCTCACAGCTGCCCACTGTCCCCTTTAGGGTCCCAATAATAACGCATTTGAGGCCATTTTGATTTCCCCTCAAGTTGTCTTTTCTCCATCTTTAATCCTGCAGTTGAATTTGAGTTTTCGCATCTAAAGTTCAGCCTGAATCGTCTCCGCTGCTCTCCGCTTGTGCCGCCTTCAGGTTCGCCTCCGGCTCCTCCACCGCACCGCTGTCGGCCTCCTCCTCCTCTATGGTCAGGCGCGTGTCTGCGGAGGAGCACAGGGAGCTGACGCTGCTCTGCTCCGCGCACAGCGCGCACGCCAGCGGAGACGGCAGAAAGCCCTCGTGGCGGAGGGCTCCGGAGTGGTTGCCGTGGTTACCGCAGAACGGCAGGGAAACCTGCATGGCCCGCAGCCCCGAGACGGTGGCCGGGAAGGGGGCGCTATGCTTCTTGGGCAGAGCCCCCCACTCCCTCTGCTCCTCCTCGTGCACCAGGCGCGTGAAGATGTTGATCCTCCTCTTCTCCTTCCTCTTGGAGCGAAAGTAGCCCAGCATGATACCGCAGAGGAACACTCCATAGAAAGACATGACTATCAGTATGTAGAGGTATGCGTTCCCGTTGCCTTCTCTGGCGGCCTGGGACTCCACCGCCGCACTCTCGGCATCAGAGAAGAGGCGCTCTGATGCTGCTGTGGAGTTTTCCAGGCGATCCATTTCTTTGAGTAGTTCGCGGTGAAAGTCTGTAAAAGGCAGAAGAAGATGGACGGCATGGACAAAAGTGAATTAATTGTGTGTATTAATCTATAAGCACACTTTGTCTTTCTTTTTTCTTTTTTTTTTCTTTTTACACCTTTACCATCGTTTACGCGCGTTTTACGCACGGACACTGACTTCCAATTAGTTGTTTTGTATGCATTGCATGCAAATATATACACGCAGTATTTAGTCATGGTAACTTTATATAATTGTTTTGTTTGGACTGATTGTGTAACTCAAATTTAAATGCATGTTTTATCAAATCCAAATAAACAAAAAAAAAAATGTCGTTGCACATTTTTATATGTAAATTCAGTTAATTCAGCCTGATTAAATATGCATGTTTATCCTATTGAATTGAACTTAAAGCCTTTCCACTTTTTCTTTTTTACAGATCGATTTTCAGCAACTTACGAAAGTTTAAAAAAGTTTATCCAAATTGTAGAGGAAAAAAACTGAAAAAAGTTACAAAAAAACAACAAATGAACTCACCGAACTGCGGATCCGTGTCTGCTGTGAGGCTCTGCTGTCCCCGCTGAGGTTTGGGCAGAACTCTGACACAGATGAAGTTATTTATGCAAAGTCCTTTTAGCGTCATCAGGAGTCACATGGCCTGGTCCGATTGTAAGATGAGCCCTGAGCAGACCCACTAAGGAATCGTAGGGGTTTAAAAAAAAAAAATCAAAGCACAACTCTAAGAGGATTCACACCACTTGGGGATTCTTATAAAACTGTGAGCTCATACATGCATCAGATTCTTACTGAAGAAATCTCCAGAGTCTAGAAGAAAGTAGTCCAGAGGGGATGTAATGGAAAAGTATTTTTACAGAGTAATGGAAGTGCTTTGAAGCCGTAGCTAAAAAGTGTTCACAACCCCTGAAGCTTGTCACATTCTGTTACAAGAAAAAAGTTCAACATAATTTATTTTGATAGACTAACGCACAGTAAAGCATAATTTTAAGCCAGAAAAATGTGTAAAAAATATTTTTGAAACTAAAACCGTGAAAAGTGATCTCCTAATCATTACTAGGAACTCGTTTTGCTGTGATTACAGCTGAAGTCTTTTAGTTTGTCTCCACCTTGACTCATCTGGAGATTGTGAACCTCCCAGTTTCCAAAGAAGTAATCATGCGACTCAGTGACAGAAGCTAAACAATCAGCAGCTTTGACATCTTGCTTCAGCAAAAGTAAATCACTGATAAAAGTAACATTTCCATTGAAATGTAACTCTGCAGCAACCTATGGTCTTTAACACGTTTGAGAATCAGTTGGGTCTTATTTTACGAAGTTTTATCAGATGAACTGTTTCTAATGTAAAAGTTTATTAAGAAAATAATGTCCGAAGCACCAGTGGTGCAGTTGGTAGCACTGTTGCCTTGCAGCAAGAAGGTCCTGGGTTCAATTCCTGGCCCAGGGTCAGCTGTATTTCAACAGTGATTATATTTACTTATTTTTGAAGATTTCTTATATATTTTTTTCTATGCTTACTGAACAAAAACATGATTTACAAATATCTGACAAACAGAGTTACTCAGGTATATATAATTTCAGTTTGTGAATGACTAACCTATGATTAATTAACTTGTAGACCAGTTCTTAGTAAAAAAATTCTGTATGGCTAGATCCTATATTTATATTTCTGTCAAAGAACTGTGTATCAAACTTTTTTTTTGTAAAACTATATTTCAGCTCAACGTGTTTGACAATTAGAATGACGTATTTGTGTTTTCTCCAAATGTGATGAGGTGCAGTAGTCCAGAAATCTTGTATTAGTTACGCTTTTACATGTGTTGAGCTCCATAGAAAACATTTTTTTTAAAAAATTGATTCAATACAACCATTCACAAAAATGACATTCAATCATATCTAGATTCAACACAAACTTTTTTTAATTCATTTGATTTTATTTTTCCAACAGCAAAGTGGCAAATAAATAATTGGATGTGCTCATGTTATGAGGCAGGCCTCATATAAAGAGGGAGTGGAGGTGCTATAGCAGCCATTTGCTTTCTCTACCTATATATCCACAAATCTGTGTGTGTGATCAAGTATGATTCAAGAATCAGTTCAAAACAACAAAGGCATGTTTTAGAATCACCAAAAGGCAACATGTGGCAATCTGTGAGGAACATTGAAGTTGGGGTCTGTGCAATCCTCTCTATGTTGACGAATTTGGAAAGCAGCTTCAGTCTGAAGGCAGGCATGACACACTGTGTGTGCTCTTCCTACTCAGGGTTTACACTGCTGCCTCCTTGACTCCTCTACCATAATACTGTTGACATGGACATCACATCTCCAGTTGCAGAATTGCCTGGCTGGTTTACTGCACACATGATCACAGCAAGGCTACGAACGTTGAAGCGGTTTTTATGAGTAACACCTTGACTATTTTAAACCTGTATTATGAACCCTATTATCTGCTGCTCACAGTCTACATTTTCCATTTGTGCTACAGGTTGAAAAACTCACAACTTCTCTTAGCCCCATATAGCAGCTACCCTTCATGCCTAATTTTTGGTTTGGTCCTCCATATCTGGGAACTTTACTTCAAAAACACTAAATTTAACCAAACATCTTTGGTCTAGTTTCTAGTGCAAATACTTTAGTACACTTGAAATTAAAAATCAATATTGACGACCGTATCTATTAAAAACAATTTGAAAATGCACTTGCTATCTAGCTTTGTCTTAATTCAAGTGTACTCAGATGTTTGCACTACAAACCAGACTAAACATACTTGGTAAGATTTAATATTTTTGCAGTGTTTAATGCAGGAGGAGTCATTCAAAATGCTTGTTGAAATGCTTTTCGTTCCGGTCAGAGCAGCAGTGGGACGCTAAAGAGCGTTATGATAACCTAGTTGGAGCGCTGCCAGTCTGATGGAGATATGGTGATATTAGTGTAGCCATTCAAGCTCAAATTCTCAGTTGACTGTCATGGATGGGCTACCGCTGCTGCTACCAGACTCCTTCACACTGGACCCTGATATGTTGCCATGGCAGCATAGAAACAACACAATTGCGTCACAGAATCCTTGTGCTATTTCAAAACAGTTTCTTGCTCCATATACTGAGGAGCACATTGCTCCTGCTCTCTTCAAGTCCAGAAAAACAGTCTGCCTCCTGGTTTAGTATATTTATAATATCTCATTTTTGTCTCAGTCTGGTGTAAGGAGTGTCCTTAGGTGACACTGAATCCAAATTTCTCTGACCCACACAGGGCAAAATTCTGTGGCATTGCTTGAAACAGAATAAACCATGGAAGGCAAAAGCTCTACTTTTACTGGTGTGTTTACAGTCCAACCACTTCTCCACGCACACTGGGGAAGCTTGAGTCTTTTATAGTCCTGTTTGAAATCAGCTGCCTTACTTGGGCAGAAATAATACATTTTCCTGTTGCGATCAATTTTTCAAATACAGCGACAACTAAACATTAACTTAGTCTGTTACGCAAGCATTTTCCTTACTCTCCCGAAAGTTGTTTTCTATCGCTGTAAGAAAACCCAGGAGATTAAACAAATGTGTATTGTGTTTCTTTAAATTATGTAAGTTTTCTAATAAAGGCTCAGGTCAGATACAACCGTTACACAAGAAGAACGTTTCTGAGTTTTTACCAACCTACTCACATTTGCCCTAAAAAGACCTTGTGCTTTCTGTGTCAGAACGTTCTGTTGTCCCACGATCAGGCGGAGCCACAGTCGGACTGTGGGTGGGAGACAAAATAAACCAAGACAAGAAACCCAAACAACGTGGAGACAAAAGGAAAATGAACAAAAACGTTAACTGCCTCCTGACCTGCAGGATAAGCAAAGTCAACACTGGAGGAAGCTTAATTATTAAGTTAAAACAAAGAATATAATTAAAACAAACCGATTTTATGAAGCAGCTGACATGAATATATTTAGATCAGAGTTCAACACCTGCTCTGTTTTATACCTCTCATATGCAAGAAGAAATATTTCACTGAAAAACTTTTTTTTTTTTTTTTGGAATTAAAAAAAAAATAAAAATCAGTTGCCAAGATCAGAATCTGCAGGTTTCCTCATCAGCACTTGTCCCGTGATTCATAACACAATCATAGAGCTACTTCTATGGTTCAATTAGGTCATTGAGAGCTCAGAAACATTATGATTCTGTGACTGCAGGTGAAGGAGTGAGAAGTAGCGGCGAGAGCCGCTGAGTCAACCGGTGATCTGCTGCTCCCAGTCGTTATTTTCCACCGTACATTCTCTCAATATCGTCTTTGTAATGCGTCTTCAGCTCCTTGCGTTTGAGCTTGAACGCATCGGTCACCAGTCCCGTCTCCGGCGTCCAGGGGTCTGGGCTCAGACGGATCTTGCGAGGAATCTCAAAGCGCTCCAGTTGGGCTGCGTTGAAAGGAAGACCATGTTAGCTAGCAACCTGGTTAGGTCCAGCCCTTATTGGAGGTAGTCTTCAGGTTGCTCTCACCTGTCAGTGCAGCCTCAGTGATGACCTTAAGAACCAGCTCCTCCATGGCCTCACTGTTGCACAGTTCCTCCCATGACCCCCGGATACCGTACTGGCCAGCCAGAGCCAGCAGCTGCTTCTGATTGGGCACCACAAAGCCAATCACGTATGTTTCATCACTGCAAAGCAGAAGGGTCACATGAAGCAGTGTTGAAGGGAGATGGAAAAAAAAAACACAACAAAGGAAAAAGGCCCTCGGCAACAGTATAGTGGGCCGAATAAGGTGATGGAGCCACAAAGATATGCATGCATGTGCATTATTCCAGTGGAATATGTGTCCTTATAAGGAGCTGGGAGCCACACATGCCAGAAGTGAGTGTGAACAGATTGTTGAAACTTCAAAATATGAAGGAAACACTGTGTTAGAGAGCTGGATAAACACTGAAGCAGCAGAAATATGCTCAGAATAAGAGAAGCTAATCATCACGTTCCTGTTGTGCTTTGCAAAACTATTCAGACCCTCTAACTTTTTTATATATTTTGTCAACCCGAAACTACAAACTTCAACGCATGTCATGGTTACTCTGATACTCCAGGGTAAAATCCAAAGTCCATCAGTGTTTGATTTTATTTTAGTATAAATTCAGCTGTTCACTGAAGGCCTCGTCACTGTTAGACAACAGTATCACAACATTTAACGGCCTAGTTAAAGCCCAATCCTAACTCAAAACTTAAAAAGTTGCTCACAGATGCTCCTCAACCAATCTGACTGACTCTAAACTGCCTGCAATGACCATCACCAAAAAATGCAGCTGTACTTTCAATATATTATACCTAAAATATAAAAACTGGCATGTGACATCATATGACCTGTGATATTTTGATCAATTCATTATTTTATTATTACAGTGATGTTTTTATTAACACTATAATGTTTCATCAACACAAACCTGTTGGCATAAACACAGATGTTGTCAACCAGAGGGCAGTTCTTCAGCGCGGCCTCCACCTTTCCCAGGGAGACGTACTCTCCCGCCTGCAGCTTCACTAGGTCCTTCTTACGATCTGGAACGCAGCACAGGGAGCAGCTTGTAACATGTGCACAAAGAAACTGAGAGGTGTGGGTCAAACAAGCTGATCATTCTTGGCAGAATAATAAAATCTGATTGGTTAAAAGCTTTACCACCACTCCTCTATCTAAGAGTGATGAAGTATGTGTTCATTTCTTTCATAAGGAGTGTCTAATCAATTCCTCGTCTTCGCCGCACTCCCCGGCTGTCGGGCATTACTTCTCACCGATAATCTTGAGACATCCGTCTTCGTGAATCTCTCCGATGTCCCCAGTGTAGAACCACCGCTGGCCATTTTCATCGACAAAAAAGTCCTCCTGTTTTTTTGCCTCGCAGTTGTAATATCCCATGGTGACATTAGGTCCACCAACAAGAATCTCTCCCCTGGGATGAGGCCTGTCAGTACTTCGGTAACCGCCTGAGGACAAGGTGAAAGGTCATCAGATTTGACATCAGGACTGTTTGCTGCAAAACATTTCCTATGACAGTGATGAAGATCATGGTAGCATAAATTTTCATTTTGTTTGCCGTGCGAAGAGAGCAGTAAACTCCAGTTGATGCACATTGAGATTCAGCAGAGCACCATAAAAATAAGTTATGAACCCCGACGTGAAATGATGAAAGTGGGAAGAGAAATGTGGCGTGGCTTCCTTACAAGGTTATGGAGAGGCTGCAGGGAGCTTTCCTACAGGACTAACAGCCAAACTAACCTTGTAAATTTGGAAGGGAGAGCTGGAGAGACTGGTAGTATATTACAATCTGCGTAAAAAGACAGGATGCACGATAAAGAATCATAAGGACAGCCTGTCAGTCCCACTTACCTTCCACCCAGTCTTTGAGCTTGATCTCACAGCAAACCAGCGGCCCTCCCACTCTACCAGTGCTGTAATCCCAGTCTGAAATAGACAACAGGCAAACAAACATAATCAGAAAGCCCACAAGCATCGAGGTCCTGCATTTATTGCCATGGCAACACGACCTCACTTGCCATGGAAACCTCCTCCCAAAGGAGCTGTTACAGCGTAGTGCTTTCCTGACTCAGATGACCACAGTGAATGTGAGTGGCAGTGGGTTGCTGTGTTGGTTTAGTCTTCCTGGGAAAGCCTGATGAAATTTCTGTGCTGAAAACCAAAACACTGATGGATCTCTGAGAACAGATCTGATGGATAACTGGTTATGGAAATTAAAGAGAGGTTGTTTTGTGTTTGTAAGAACCTATGAGATAAGTCTGGATTTTTGGATGGAGGGGGGTGTGTCTTCACTTTTACCAAACAGGATGAATATATTTTTTAGCACTAAAAACTAATAGAGAAAACATCAACCCTTTCGCTGCAGCTCCAGCTCATACTAGGCCCAGTTTTTCGTTTTCTCTTGTCAGTTTAGAGAATCTGCTGAAAAGAATCTGGCTTTTATGAAA
This sequence comes from Poecilia formosa, assembly GCF_000485575.1. Lineage (NCBI taxonomy): Eukaryota > Metazoa > Chordata > Actinopteri > Cyprinodontiformes > Poeciliidae > Poecilia > Poecilia formosa. The sequence continues at coordinate 1,069,126 of NW_006800077.1, forward strand.
TAGTGACAGGGGAGAAAATACAGCTGCAAAATGTTGCATCTGATGTTCACCACTAAATGGAATAGCAGTAAAAAAATGCTTTAAATCAGAGCATTTTCTTCTGCTAGAATGATCCAGTTAAAGTCCAATGGAGAATATGTTGCAGCACTGTTGATCATTCAGTGCAACTGTGTGAGTAAATGGTTGCAAGTCCTTATGTTGGACTTACTCCACCCGTTCAAGATCCCCTCACTGGCCTCTGGTTATAGACATCAACCCACCACTGACCCTGAGTGACCAGTTGTAGTTGGTCTAAAGTAATAGGAAGCCATGTTCCAAAGGTCAATATAAGAAAAATGTATGTAATGTGAGAATATAACCTTTGTCAGTCATCTACTAGAATAAACCCTGAACTCACTGACACTAAGATGAGAACTGATGAAGCTAATTACAAGGCACTGTGTGGAAATGCAAGCAGTCAGAGCGGAAATTTGTAATGTTTTTATACATTTGTGCTTACATAACTCCAAGAGAACAATTTAGCTTGAGGGTAGAGGTTATCTCCTGAGGGCATGGAAGAACAAACCCTCATCTCCCCTCTCCGTTGTTCCATTTCATAACAAATGCTTAACAAATCTAAAGTAATATGAGGTAAATGTGTGAATAAACAGTCTGGACACCGAAAGTCATTTCCGCTTACGTTCGCATATCGTCCCGGCACCACAGGTCTCTGTCAGGCCATATCCCTGACCCACTGGGCAACATAAACACACATTCATGAAGCGCTGTGTGGCGGCAGAAAGTGGAGCTCCGCCTGACAATAAGACTCGTGTTCGACCCCCGAGCAGAGAACGAACTTTCCTGAACACAAACCTGTTGGAAACAGAAAGTAAAGAGCTCTGCTAGTGTTAAGCTTACATGTCCAAACAACCCGTTTGGCAGGACTACAAATCAACAGCTCTGCTACTCACCTGTCACACAGCGGTGTGCTGTATCCTTTTGAAAGCTGTTCCAGTTTGTAGTTATATGCTAAAATGAAGAGAGTTCTCTGGAAACTGTTCATCTCCTCCACCTTAGTCATCACATTCTTGTAGATGCGATCCATAATCTCCTGTAGTTACGAGACAGCAAAGAGGGGAAAGAAACAAATGAGACAATATAGAGCAGCACAAGGAGAAATTGCAACAAGACCCAAAAGTCCAGCTTTATATTGAGTTTAGGTTTCCATCCTAGCAGCCAACAGAAGATTTTGTTCCCTCCTTATACTGATTATGCAGGAGAAACTTTGTAGGCTAGTTATTGTAATGCTTCAAATTTGGTCATGATATATATTACACTGCTACAAGTTAAAATGAAGAAAATTAAGGTGTAGACAGTTTGTGTCATCAGCAGTATTTCTCTTTAAACAGGAAAGCCAAGGAGTGGTTGCTTTTCATTTCCTCCATACATAATGCTTTAAGATACTTATTCTGTCTCTGGGTTTTTTTGCAAAATAACTGAGTCCCTCAGTGGATTAGAAATAGTACATGACCACAAGAAACAGAGAAAAAAAACCTAAGTTTCAAGAGAGAATTGTTAAATTAAAATCATGAGAACTCAAGTGTTTTTCTAACATCGACTAACCTCAACCTAAATCATAAACTTTTGCAACCTGATCAAATTGCTGAACTAAGTGATATTTAAGAAATTATGAAAGGATAAATTGCACTCTTTAGGAAAAGAGTTAAGGTCTTAGAAGCAATTGTCCAATTTGAAGGCACTAAGACGAGCGAAGAGTATTTAAATGTTAAATATGTGTGTAGTTGCCATGTGTGGAGCAGAAACCACAAGGGAAAACCAGTGGCATCACAGATGGATGAATGTGTGTGTCAGGCAGCTGCCACAGATTAATGAGATGTCATCATTAGGACTTGATAGATTTTTGTGTGTGTCTCAGAGTGGGATGCATGTGGCCAGGTTGTCGCATTGTGCAACTGCTTGGCTTGGTGTTCATATGGAAATCACACATGCCTGATGGTGAAAACCATCTTGATTCACAAGTCGACCAGAAGGGAGAACATGGAGCGACAACTGTTGTGCTGTTCGTCAAGCATTACAGAAAGAAGCCCATGACATCTGTACTTTTCATCTAAACACGTGTTGGACTTTTTACAGCATCCACATCTAAAGGGACAAAGCATAATGTGCTTAAAATTTTAATGCTCTTCTTTGGAAAAAATAGATATTGAAACAAGATTCTAATTGTTTCATCTCTAAATTCATCTAGTTGTATAATTTATAGCTTTGCTTTAAAATCACTGAGCCTAGTAAACCCTTAATGGTTGACATGGAAATGGGGCAACATGTGGACTAGTTTAACAAATTTAAGATGTATTTTTCGAAATATAACTCCGTATTGTTTAAAAGGGTATTGCTTTCAATCAAAAACACTAAATTATTTTGCAGCAATGGCTAAGACTGATTTATTTGAATGTTTTTTTTTTGACCAGCCCAAAGGTCAGTGACTTACAAAATGTGCCAGAAACACCAGTAATGAGCTCAAGAGGGTAAAAACACAAACAAAGCAGTTTATTTAAAAAATTACTACTTGTTTTTTAGCCAAGGGGATAGCTTAGGGAGCTGAAGTTAGCTTGAGAAGTTCAAAAAAAGTTCCCTTTTACTGAAATGGTAAAGGAACAGTAGAGTGTCCCTAAAAGCAGTTCACAGAGTAATTGGGGGAAAGGATACCAATAAAAAGTAATAAAAAGCAGCTGGTCCTGGTGGCTGTTTACATGCGTGTGTACAGCTGTGGACTTGAGAGAGGAAGTAGATGCAGGATCCATGCAGCGGCTAGTTGTTGTATCACAGCAAACAGTTTGGATGTGTGTGATTGCCGTGGGGAAAACCACATGGGGCTTTCTCACGTTCTGTTTACAGATGTGAACGCTTCCATAGACTGGGACCCTGTGGCCTTTACACCACCACCGCTGGGATATGTGGGCTGGTGGGATGCGTCCTCGTGACATGAGAGAGAGGGTGGTGCAGTGCAACAGCAAAATGGATTCAGCACTAAGACCTGATATGGTCAGCTTCAAGATAAGATGAGATATTCAAGCAAACAACACGAGGGTCAGTTTTGATCCAGTCCTCATGGAGTTTGGTATTTCATCCATCATATGAGTAAAAATGTTATTTTGCAGCAGCTCCACTCATTTATTCTTTTATATATAAAACATGGGAAGATCCTTAATGCAAGGTTTTGCTTTTAATCCACATTGCGTTCCGAATAGATCTTTATCATAACATAAACTTTCTATCTAAAGAACAAAAGGACTAACTTAACTGGCATATTACCTTTTATAAGACTCAACCAAATTAGATATGCTCATTGAGAGGCATAGGAAACGTAAACAAGCATCCACAGCCCAACAAATAAAGAAGTAAAAATGTTAAAGTGAAAAGTGCAGCTGCAGTTCAAATTTACAATCTACAAAAATCCAAGGGTACTATGTATTTCATAGGTACATAGTGCCATTTTATAGCACAATCAGCTAATGACTGATAGCTAATGACTGAGTTAAACCCTGTGGGTAGAAGTGAGACATATTTTCATGACAGGCACAACACATATATTTTATTTTGCGTTTCTCATTTATTTGTTTGAGATTTAGTTGGTTTCAGTCTTAATATAAAATAGTTAACTGGATAAATACTGAAGGGAATAAACTCCACATTTTGATTTCATTTGGTTCTTCACTCTCAGTCAAATGCAGGTTTTCATAACACTGCTCCTTCTCCTTGTTTTCCTTTCTGTCTCTGTACATTTTGTTCAGTTCAATGGTTTAATCAACTTTTTTTTTTTTCACCAAAAGAATCTTGCCAAAAATATCAACCGGTATCTTAAAACCGCTTTGTTAATCACTGCGAGTCTCTACATGGGAGTTTATGGCATTTGTTGAAGCCAGTGAAAACAGCATAATTAGTGCAATTCTTCAAATACTGAAAGAAGTGCATCTTGGCATCCAATTTGATTAATTGAATAATAAAATGTACCAAAGCAGAGCATCACTGACTATAATAGGATTCAGAGTATTTACGTCATAGTATGTTTAGATAGACCCAGCAGATTCAGGCCTGCAGGGCTTTGGACACTAATATTCCTCTGTGAGTTAATGAACAAAGTCTGAGAGAAATTGGATCTTCTTGTCCATGAACCCAAACGTAATCAATAACTTCAGGAGGAGTAAATGAAGGGCGGCTCCAGCAAAACGTAAGGCTTCCCATGTATGAAGCCAAACTCGTGACATACCGGGACAGCTGCCATCAGAGTGGGTTTTAGGACAGTGGTGTCTCCCCTGCTTCCTTTCTTGATCTTGGTTGACTGTGAGAAAAAAACAAATCCAGAAATGTTACAATATGAACTGATTAGAGTAGATTTACTGAGGCTCAACTAAAACAAGGTGAGCATTCAGCTCCATGGATACTTTTTTTTTTGAATAGCAGTGTTTTGTTTTATGTAAGAGAGATGTTTCTTATTATATATTCTTATTTTCAAGATGCACTGATTTGCATTAATAAATATGTATATCGCTATATAATAGATTGTATCAGAAGTGCACCGATTGCAGTTTTCTGGCCAATTGCTGATCTTTAAAAAGCCAGACCTACCGATAACAATTTTGTGTGTTTCCAATTGTTTTTGTCTAAAATGTTGCTCAATAAAACAACAATATATTCCTCCATTTAAAAAAATCAACATCTATGTCTCTGAAATCAAATTCTCTTAAAATGTGACTGTTTCTTAAAGGCAAAACATCTAACTCTCAAGAGGAATAAAAACATATTTATTGTGAATATTTAATTGAGTCTGTCAGCTTTTTATTAAAGCAAAGGTTGAGTGCTGTCATGGAAACAAACAGCAAGCAACTGCAGTGCTTGAAAGTAACACATATCCTACCAGCTCACTAATTAAAGCCTATTAATAATAAAGAAAATGATTTGCATGCGGTTTATCCACATATCTAAGCCGTGACCCACAAGCCATTTATGCAGCGCATCACGGGAGAAACTCTAATGAGAGCCCTTTTGATGAGCTAGAATGTTGATTTTCATAGCTTTAATTATAATTAGACGGTTGCTGTAATCTGTTACATCTAGCTTTGCACAGAAGGTTGTCTTAAAAGTTCAGACTACATCTAATTTTATGACAGTAGTATCAAACAAAGCAAAGAAATAACTAGTGAAACATCAACCCCAATTACCCAAATTGCATTTTGCTTAATGCTAAAAAAAACAATATTTCCCATCATTGACTGATTATCATTAGTGCTAGATGGTGTTACCTGGTCAGCAAGTGTTTGAGGTGAGGAATAGCCAATCCGGCAGCCATGAGAAATGCAGACAAGCTCTGCACACAGCTCAAGCACATGAGCGAGAGGGAGGTACCCGATGTAGGTATCCTCTTCACTGTAAACACAGAGACAGTGTTCTCCTTTAGAAAGTTATGTTAATTAAAGAAACTGACTTCATAAACCTTTTATGTCTTGCATACTGCTGTACCTTACAAATGAAATGGCAAATCTAGTAGGGTGAATCTGTTCAAAGCTTTTTTATTTAAATCATTAAGTTATTGATACTGTCGATATGGATGATTATTTATTAATTTGTATGTTTTAAATATTTGAAATATTCCCAAAACTGTGGCATGACCTTACCTGTTTTATCTCCAGTTGTTTTGTTTTTTTAATTATTATTTTTTTAGCAGTTATAAGGCACGGCAGTGAAACATGAAACTGCTGCTGCGCAGGTTACTCAGCAGGTTGTTTCTATGTTCAAGGTGAGGTGCAGTGTTATTTTATTACCTCACACAGTGTTTCACATGCACAGCAAAAAAAGTATTTTTTTCACTTCTTACAAACTTTTTTATCACCATCTTTCTTCCTGCTGTACTTTCTTTAAGGCTTGACTACTAATTGTTGTCCTGTTGGCTGTTTATTTGATGAATGAGCTTTTTTACTATGTGCCCTCTCAGATTTTTATTTGCCAAAAATGTTGAACCAATGTATTTTCCTTCTTCTTCACAGCTATGCAGTACTTTCTGTTTGTTCTTCACATGAAATCTTAATAAAATACATTGATGTTTGTGGTTGTGATGTGACAAAGTGAGGAAAAGTTCACGGGGTATGTTCACCTTTGCAAAGTGCTGCACATGATTTGAATCAGGAGGGCGTTATCACTGTAAATTTATTTTATTTTCAAATGAAACTGTCTATGATGTTGAGAATGTAAACTCTCTAATCTTCATCCACTTCAATCTGACTCCCTTTCACCCAGATTGTTCCTCCATTCGTGCTAGACTTCCTCCTGAGCACATTTCCTCTGGACTCCTATCAGTCCCAGGAGAAAAGACTTGGTTTATCTTTTATTGTAAACAATAGAGCTGCAACATACTGTAGTTCTGGTTGCTGAACAGTTTTTTTTATCTCCAGCATCCCCCTTTGAAATAAGCAACTGCAATTTGTCAACGATGGAGTTTGCCACGTGGTTAGCAGATCGCCGGTTCGATTCCTGATCTTGATGTTTTGAAAAAGAACTTGTTTTATTATTGAAAATATCACTTCCAAGAGTTACCAATAATTTCTATCGCAGCAACTCAACAGAATTATTTCAATATATTGCAAAACTGATAATCAGTAAATCGGCATTCCTGATTCCTGATCTGATAGATGAAGTATGATAACAGATCATGATAGTATTAGTACCTCAAGTTGGGTATCCTCTCCGCCATCCCTGTGATGCTGGCGATGATGTTGCTATGGGAGATCATGACGCCCTTTGGAATGCCTGTGGAACCACTGGTGTACATGATGACTGCGATGTCTGAAGACAGAGGCTGCTTATGCTCAAATGTCGCTGCAGTGACAGTGAAGACACAAGCACATGACAGATTTGTGTTATGAAACAGTGATTATGTGTGAAACATTATTTACATCATTATTCTTAATTCAAACCAGCAACTAAAACCTGGAAGATAGCCACATTTAGCAAGAAAAACAGCCGTCTTTCTCCACACAAATCAGTGGAACAAACTGTATTTGTACTCTCTTCTTGCTCATTTGAGATAAAATCAAGTCCAGAGAACTTGCCAGTGATTCTGAGAAGAGCTGATTAATGGCTTCCTCCTTGTGAGCAGCAGCCTCCTGTTCCATTTAAGGATGAGAGATTGGGTTCAAAGACTTTACTGATCATCCTGCTGTCTGACTGAGCAGACTTGGTGCCATCTCACTTATTCCTTTTTTTTTTAACTGTGATGATTTTCTTTGTCACATCTCTGCCTACTTAACCATCTTCAGTCTTCTATTAGTTTCACTCAACAGTCTGTCCATCTAACCCTAAGTATTTCTCTTTTCTGATCTAATCATTTGGTGTTAAATTATGTATTATTATCAGCATACTCATTCACTAAATTGTGAGTAAAATCCAGTTGTTTCTGTTTTGTTGTGTTGAGACCTTATTACAAAAAGTGCATACAGAAATATACAGATCTTAAAAGAACAACAAAAAAAAATCTTGATCTATTCCGTGTTGCAGCTTTAGCGCACTAAAATATTACATGAATGGAAACTTTCTAGGTGAAAGAAAATGTATGTATGCAATTCAATTCAGAAACATCAAAAAACATTTAGGAGATAACGTATTACAAGTGTAATTGTCAATATATACATAGATCTTGAATTTTTTTCATGTTATTAAAGTAATATATAACCGTTTTTCCCCATATCTCCCTATTTGAAACGTTTAATGTAAATAAAAATAAGAAGTAAAGTTGTCAAAAAAATCAAACCGAGGATAAACATAAAAGAAGAATCAAAAAGCAACAACCATCTTTCTTCTCACTCCCATCATCAACATCTTATGTCATGTGAAGTTAACAGCGCTGTGTGTAAACATGACTCTCCCCCACATCCCAGTGTTCCCAACTCCCTTCCTAGTCCTACCTCTTTCTCCCTTTATCTGTCCATGACAGTAGCAGCTGGTCATGTTGTGGGTCAGCTGGCTCAAAGGGCTTCAATAAAAGCCGAGCAGGGTGAGGGAAAGGGTGGGGAGGCAATGAGTCTCACATCCGTCCTCTAGTACAGGACGTATGGTATCAAACTTAATCTGACACAGATGTCAGGACTTCCTCATTCACATGACCTTACATGACTCCTACCAATTCACCCGCACCCCAATGCCCATTAGAAACCCCATTATGTTTCGTTTGTTACATGAGCAACCGAGTCTGTAAATTGTCAAGATATTTTCTGAAAACGTTACCCAAGTGAAGCAGATTAGTGGGATTAAGTAGGATATGCAGACGGGTAACAGTAGAGAAAACAAGAGAAAACGTTTTCAGACTGTTTAACACGCATTGGAAACTTGTTAAGACAAAGTTTTAGTAACAGGATCGTCTTCATAAGACGAATAGCCCTCGTTTTACTAGTTTGGTGGATGAAGTTTAACAGTTTGAAGCAGCTTCATGTTGTTCCTTGGAATGAGTCATGTTTACACATCTGTATGAAGAATAGAATAGAATAGAATAGAAATCATGCAGATTTACAGAAAAGTGTGCAGAAATCCATTTTTGCTTTGACATTAAAGTCTTTTTTTTTTGTCAAAAATGATCAATTTTGTTGATCGTGATTGATTTGTTGAAACAATAGAAAGGGAAAAACATCCATAAGGGTGAGTACTTTTTATAAACACTGTACACGATCACACAATGTACCTTTATCTGGTCTGGCTCCCAGCTTCTGAACAGTGGCCATGTTGTAGATGCTGATGCCCCGGGGAAAGCCGGGCCATGTGGTCGGTGTGTTGTCCACTACGATGATGTGTTGCAGCCTTGGAACTTCAGCTAAGATCGCCTGACACACAAATACAAAGCAACAACAAAGAAATGCAACAACACACCTCTAAAGGCACAGAGACACGCTCCATTTCACCACCAACAATACTTCAATGTAGCAATTTCTGCACAGAGAAGTGTAGCAAATATTTAGACAGATAAAAGGATCTGTGATTAGAAACACATCCAGATGGCCACTATTTATAATCTTTGAAAATGTCAAACCCACATTGCAGAGTTACACAGCGAAACCGGAATAGCAGTACATACAGCATGCTCAGTCACAAGGTGTCACTGCAGCTGAAGCCCTACATCAGTCATCATCACCGTCATGGAGGTTTTATTCCTCTGTGTTATGAGATCTAATAAAAATGTCCTCATCTCTTGAAGCGCTAACCTTCAGTCTGGTCTCCAGGAGCTCTCTGCTGGTTATAATGTGGGTGACTTGAGCCTCATTCAGACCATGAGCGATGGCTGGACCTCCCAGGGTGGAGTACAGTGTGACCACTGAAAGATAGATGATCACCTAGAAGGTTAAACTGACCACAAAAACAGTAAGCACACTTAAGTGTGCTTACACATGAGGCTCAAACATGTGTAGAAAGTTTGTGTATCTTCATCACTTTCAGAAAGTGCATGTGGACCAATACGGAAATAAAACCCTTGACAGGAATGTGTGACGATGCACAATGTACGTGCCCTGAGTCAACACAGCTCAGAGGATTGGATTTGACCTCTTGCAGTCCACAAGCAACTGAGCTGAAGGACCACAAGCTCCCACTGTCTGATAAGCAATCTGTTGAGGATATAAACAGTGTTAGTATGTGTGTGTGTGGGGGGTGGATGTCTTAACTAAGAGCACACAGAAGACAGATTAATGGAATCTGTGCCTGCATGACTGCAGTTGCCTAACAGTGGAACTCAAAAATCTACATACCCCTGTTTTTGTAAAGTAAATAAAGAGAAGTTGAAAAATAATACTTATTAATAATATTTTTTACCCATATTATGTGACATTTATGCTGTACAAATGCGATGAAAAACCAATCAATCTGTAGGAGGGAAGGAGTAGAAAAACTTATTTGTGTAAGTATGCTCAGTTTTTTACGAAGACTTTGTCAAATCATCGTTTGAGTCGGTTTTAGTTCTAAGCTTCTTTGATTGGAGCGTGACAACTTGGCTTTAAAATATCTGCCTCCTCTGCCTTACAAAACAACTCTATTCATTACTGGAGTCTTGTTAGAACGCACCAAGACATTTTTTTTTCTTTCATGAAGTAATTTTTTCTGATTTGGAAGGATACTTTGACCAACCCAGATGACCAAATACAAAACCCTCTTATGGTTTTAAACTGAAAACCAATACAAAACATAATTCAAAAATCATTTATGGAGAACTTGTAAAGGATGACAGTGTTGGTTAGAGGAGCCCAGGCCCTGTGAGAGAGAGGAGAGAGCAGCAGCTTGTCAAGTCTGTCAGTAACATCAGAACAAGACAGAAATATAAAGAACATAAAGAATAGAATAGAAAAAAGAACAAAATTGAAAGCAAAAGAGTGAAAGTGATTGGAGGAATCAACAGAAGACACAGAGGAAGTCAGCCTGACACTGTAACACTCTCTAACCCCGTGTTCCTCCTCTGACACACAGCACTTTGGGAGGCAGAATTTTCTGACTTCACATTTTTGCGTCATGGAGTCTTCTGCTTCCTGCGCTGTTACTACGCCTGTGCCTGTGTGTATGTTTGCATGTGTGTCTGAACGAAGGCCGTGACACCTCCAGCCGTGAGATCCAAACACTCAAATGGACCCCAGATTAACACGGTTTTAGTAATACAGGAGGCAAACAGCAAGAAACAGAGAAGCACACACTGCTAATCGTAGCTCAATAAGATCTCAAGTGTTCAAAACTGATTTTCTTTTTTTCTTTAAAAGCTGTGCATGTGTTGCAGGCTGTATGCTGGCCGTTTGACACATGTGTGGAATGCACACACACACACACATCCAGTGTTTGAGTTCACTGGGGGCCTTGGCTGACTCCGTGGTGCCTCTGTCAACATCAGATGCTCACGTAGCCCCTCTCACCCCTCTTCTGACGCCATCAACCCTCACTTGCCTTGTCCTGTTTTCTCCCCACTGTTGCTCTTTCCGACCCTTGACTCCTCTCTGTTCCCCTCGCCGTGTATTATAGACTGCCTCTGGCTTTTTCCACTGTCCCTGTGTTTGTTTGCAGAGAGAGCAGGGCCCTTTACAAAGATGCCTTCTCTGCTCATACAGACACCATATTTTAAAGGAAGCATGACAGTTTAATGGAGCCTAAACCACAGTGCATGGACAAAATGAAAGTCACTTTGTGGACAATCAAAACAATTTAATGAAGTGCCGCTCACACTTACACTGAACACATAAACTAAAAGGCACATTACTCTTTAATACAGAACATATTAAAGAATAAATCAGCCCAGCATCCCTAAGGGGGGAAATTCACTGAGTGAAAAATGTTCTTATTTCAAAAAAAAAAAGTAACCTAATGTTAAATGATTACTTAACCTGACAAAACAAACCATTTCCGGTTACTAAAGAAATTATTGTGTTTGGACATTTATAGGATCTTGCATCTATACAGTGTAGCCACAGCTGCTCCGGGCCAGGCTGCTACACAATCGGCACCATTGGGCCAATTTACCACCACCAGTTGGTCAGGAAATACCTATTCATCTCTTTTTATGGGAAAGGTTAGTTCTACTAAATATTTACAAAGGATGCAAGTCTTTGAGAACCATGTATTATTTTTTTTTTCTGCTGCCCAAAAAAATCCACAAAATTACAATGAGGTTTTTGGTTGCAGGGTGAACAGACAAGTTCAAGGATGAGTGCTTTTGTGAGGCACTGTGCACTCTAGAGACTCCGTGTTTAAAAAGTTACTTAGAGGAAGAAATATATGAGAGAGAGAGAGCGCAGAAAGGAGGAAAAGTAGGATATTTATGTAACAGTGAAGCAGAACGGACAGACTGACCTCCTACTGTTTCAGCTGGGCCTCTGATGTTATATTCTTTGCAGTGGAAACAATAACATGTGCAGATGTACAACCACACAAACGCAACAGAGTTCAGACGCTGTACTCTAGAAAGCTGCTTTGTGAAAAAATGTCCAACAGAGCAGCACAAGAGAAACACAGATACTCTGAAGAAGTAGCTGCAATGCTTTTAGTTAAAAGGATTCTCAGTGTGAGTAAAAATGAAACTCTACTGGCAGGTGCTCATTGTTTTGTTCGGATTCATTTTAATTCATTAAAGAAAAAAACAATTCAAGAGCAAACAAGAACCACATTAAATGGATGAGAATACAGGGAGTGTGGGAGGGGGAACTCATACAAAGAAAACAGAAACAGGAGATTCACTTTTTTACTTTTTTAGACATAGTTTGTCTAGTTGTCTTTACATTTTTAATTGCACAAAAATGAGTTGTTATTTTTGTTTAACGTAAAAGTAAAACCAAACAAGAATAAATTAATGTGACTGTCTACACATTATGGGGCAAAAAGAAGAACAAGTCACACTATGATCATTAGAGAATAAACTAATGATCATAAATAAACTAATGATCTACCACAATTTCATCATTGTGTTAGAAAAACGTTGTAGTAGAAACAAGTGCAATTCATAGGATATTATTGAAAAGCTATTTTTGGAACTTCATCACTAAGTGAAACATATTATATATAATAATTACAGACAGATGGATGTTTTTAAGCCCAATAAAAGTTTATTTTTAAAAACAAAACTGAGGGCTTAATGAAAAGCATGTTTAATACTTGTTTACAGTTTTTGTTTTCAAAAGGTATTTTAAATATGACTGTAGAATAAATCTTTACATTTCTCCATTTTAACCTTCAGTGAGTAGATTTTTCAATCTTGAAGCCTGGAGTCACACACACGATTCTTTTCCATTCTTAAATATGAGGCTAATTTACAATAAAGGTAAACAGTTATCTCTAACAAATCTGATAGCACTGTTATTTTTTGTTTTAGAAATAAAGACCTTATGGCTTT
>NW_006800077.1:1089555-1160668 GCF_000485575.1 Poecilia formosa
CTGAAGAAGTAGCTGCAATGCTTTTAGTTAAAAGGATGCTCAGTGTGAGTAAAAATGAAACTGTAGACTGACTGACTGTAGAATAAATCTTTACATTTCTCAATTTTAACCTTCAGTGAGTAGATTTTTCAATCTTGAAGCCTGGAGTCACACACACGATTCTTTTCCATTCTTAAATATGAGGCTAATTTACAATAAAGGTAAACAGTTATCTCTAACAAATCTGATAGCACTGTTATTTTTTGTTTTAGAAATAAAGACCTTATGGCTTTCTGAAATCTCAGCATTCAGAGTGAACTTACATGGGAAGTTGTACGCAAAGCAGGCCTGGGCAGCTATCAGCCACTCTGCTCGGGTTTCACAAAAGATGGCGATGTTGGTTTTCGGCCGCTGACCCAAAGATGCCAAACCGCTGCCCAGTTGAGTCGCTGCTGTCAGAGCCTCTTTATAGGAGAGCCAGCGGTACTCTCCAAGGACTACCTGCAGTTACCATACATGGTAGCGACAATAGACACTTACTACTGTGTTAATCCCCACACAGCATAGGCAAATGAAATTTAAACACATTGCATAAGACATAAAATATTCCTTACAGGTTACATGAAGTTGAAAGCAAATTCTCCCCTAGATGCCAGTAATGCCAAGTGGCTAATGGTGACCTTGTGCACATGCTTTAGAGTCGCCCAATTGTAGATGAATGTTGGAAGTATAACATTTAAATTTGTTCGAAAAGTTGTTGGAACTCAAATTGAACATTACCCAGAAATATAGATTCTGGGGGAGCCAATATGCCCTAATGTGACCTTCTATGAAAAAGCAAAACCAAAAACAATATCTCCTACTTAGAAGTACAGCAATAAACTTGTCTTACTAAAAGCCTGAAACGATATAAAATTATGTGAGAGGGAGAAAGGCAGCATTTGGAAAAAATATGGGGCCCTTTCACAGATATTCTACCTTCTCTAGATTCAGATGACCACACCAGTGATATGAGCCCTTTTGGACCAGCTTCAAAGAACTGGGGCTTTGTCCTGTTGTCCTGTGCAACTTCTTCATTGAACATATAAATATATTGACTGATGGACATGAGTGTTGCAAATGGTACGACTGTGTATGTGTGTAAATGCTTGTAAAGTGAGAACTATGTAGGCAGTATAAATGGGGGTGGGATGGGAAAGGAGGCTGTTTGTTTTTGCTTGTTTCCTTTCCATTTTCTTCTTTTTGTTTACTCTGATGTTCAAATTATCCTTTCATGGTGATTAAAAGGTTATACGTTTGTCTGTGTTCCAACTGGAAATATGTCCTAATGCTTACCGCGAACCAAGAATATTAATAAATATAAATCTTAAAAAGAAACATGAATACTCCTAATAGTCCATCCTGCAGAGCTGAGATTTAAACAGGGTAAAAAAGCTAACCAGTTTGCAGCTGTCCAGCCAAATCCCTAACCTTGACAGAATAAAAACTGGGTCAGATAGTCACCTTTCAGCATGATACCGACCTCAAGGCTGCAGCTGAAACAACAATGCATGTAAGAGGTTTTGTTTAAAATGCTTTATTTTTTTTATAGTAAATATTTATTTCTTATATAATATGCAGGTCTAAAGTTTATCTTTGAATAATGGGATTGGCAGGATTTTCAGAAAACTGCAGAATGCAATTTAATGACAAAGATCAATGATTAAGCTCAATAGTGTATTTTTAATAAAGCTTTTAGATTCTACAGAGTTCTATAAATTTAAATTTCATAAGATTGAGTTTTATTTAATTTGATCTTTAAGAAAGCTTCAGCAAGTAAGCTTGGAAAAAGCCATTCACTTAGTAGGTACTGTTAACACAAACATTTAAGCCAAAAGTTTCACTCTTTTACCACAACAACACAATGTGAACTGAGTAATGCTCTTCCTCCAAAACCCACATTATAGAAACAAACTATTTTGCATAACTACTCTTCTGTCATCCCCATGCCCCTCCTCTGGATATTACCTTTAAACACCCACACTAAATGCTCACAGCAAACACCAGAGATTCCTGCACGTTTAGTGAGGTTATACTGACTCCTATTGGTTCATAAATGCTAGTGCAGACACAGACATAATGTTTACTCATTAGAAAGGATTTGCACTAGCTGGATGGATTCAATGCCTGAGAAATAAATAGCTAAGGCATTTAGACTTGCAAAACCAAGTGAGTATTAGATGGATTAAAAGGATCAGGCTGGTGGGATTAGTGTTGGAATTCAGCGGTAAATCCCTGAACGTCAAAGTTGGGAAACCTCTGATTTGTGCTCACTTCACTGCACGCTAAAACAATGTAAGTTTGCCTCCTCACTGATTTATTTTAATATTTTAAATTTCAGTATGAGTGACATTAACAACATGTTTGAATATAACAAAGCAGCAAATCTGTGATTATTTCACTAGATTAAACAAAAACAAACATTACACAAGAGATACTGTCTGTTTAGTGAGTCTGTGCCTCTCAACTCACAATGTAAACAGATCTCTAGAGTCTACTTATCACATAACTCAACTGAAATCCATAAGAGAAGATTCTCCCTGACACCTTTCCTTGTGATCAACAACTCTGTTCACTTTTATATTTTCTTTGCTGTTTTCAGCCATCCTTCTCAATACTAAAATAATGTACTACTTTATGTATAACATACACTGGAATAACCTGGGAGTTTTCCAAACTAATCTACAGCGGGGACTCGTTCAATACAAAATTAAAATCAAAGTTAATTACAGCTCTATTAATAATTAGCTGATGCCCTGCTGTGATATTGATTCTAATGAAACCTGAAGGACAGTCAGTACAGGATGGATGCTGAGCTGTCAAACACTTCCTGAGTTTGTGTGAAGTTTGCCGCATCTCTGCTTGTTTTTTCCTGATACTCTGATTTCCTCTCCCCGTCTAAAGACGTTCATGTCTTCTTAAGTGCTGGCTCTAACCTGATCTGAAGTGTCTGTCGGAGCTGAGCTAGTCGGTCTCTGGTTTCTCATAGTGATGGGCCGCTGCCTGATTCAAAGTGTATCAGTGTCTTGCTGGGACATAATCTAAATCAGGGAACTTCAACTCCAGTCCCCAAAGGTCAGTGTTCTGCAGCTTTTAGACGTGTCCCTAGTCCATCCATTATATGGATGAATTACATCCTCAATATACATTAAAGTTCTCCAGTGTCAGTCTAATAACCTGATTATCTGACTCAGGTGTGTTGAAACACAGACACAGCTAAAAGTTGCGAATATGTTGCTGAAGTTTCTGAAGATAAAAACGAGCAATAAACCTTCAAGGTAATTGGAGAAAACCTATGAGAGATTTGAATGTTTAAAAATCCAAAACGTAACCAGGTTTTTGCATTTTGCAGAGAAAAATAGTTCAATGTTTAATACTGATTTAAAAACACAACTCAAAAAGGTTTTGATTAATGTAATTATGAAGGAACAAGATTGAGATTTGCAACCTTAAATTAAGATGATACTAAGATAATTAAGAGAACAGCGCAGATTGCTGAGTTTTTCACAGCAATCTGCACTGATTGCAATCTGCAATCAGTGTTTTCTTTTCTTTTATTTTTCTGTTTTTGTTTTCTGACATATGTACTGTTGAGTTGTTTTTTTTATTATTGTTGTTTCTTTATATTTGTTTACTTTGGGGACTAAGTTTAATGTGAATCTTATGTCAAATGTATCATTGTCACTTGTTTTTTTATGTTACAAAATTCAATAAATACAATGTTTAAAAGATGTTACTAAGATTATCAGACAGATATGTGGTTAATGAAAACTCAGCTTCAACTACCTTTACATTTAATTTAATAAAATGTTTTTTCCCCCCCATATACCTTCACCTACTTCCATTACGCTGCAATTTTAAGAAGTTCCAGCTGCAACCACCTTCAGATTACCTTCTTAAACACCTTCCCGTTGCTCTGTCGCTCATCTTCCTCTGTAACTACTTCCCTCGTCCCAAGACAGTCTCTCTGCGGGAACCTCATGGCTGCATACTCAAACATCTTATCCAGCGTATCCACTCCAGGGTGTAGCGATGAAAGGAGCCTTTTGGTGGCGCTGACTGCTCTGTAGGGTCCCTCTGAGCATCCTAGAACTGAACAAGCCTTAGGTCTCTTGGCCCGATCCTCCTCTGACCCATAAAAATTCTCTTGGGATCTGGAGACCCAGCTGAGGAGGTAGGAAGGCAGGAAGGTGATTGCGGTATAGATCCACACCATGAGGTGGAAGAGGAGCAGCAGCATGGGATTCAGGTCCTCTTTGAGCCTCATTTTGGTGGAGATGAGGGATGATGAGGTGAGGAGGAAGGCACTATTCCTGCTGTTGAAGTTCTCTGGCTTTATGCTGTTAACTTTGACTTTTCTTCTAGAGTTTCAGATTCCTTTACTGGAAGATAATGTCCACCCTGGTGGGAAAAAAAATATCAAAGAGGATATTGATGCATAACTCAAGTTGTAAAAAGCTGTCTGGTTTCATTATTAAGTAGGTTTTAAAAAATCTTGACATAGACAAGATCCTAAGACATAAACAATCATTTATACCCTGTGCACAGAATTATTACGAAAATTGTGATTTTTACAATCAATTTAATCACTAAAGAACTAGAGGGCAGTCGGTTAACCCAAAATAATAATAAGCCACAGGCCAGAATATTTAAGAAAGTAAAAAGGAGACTTTTCGGTTTGGAGTCCTAGTGATTGAGAAAACTACCTTCACCTTGGGAAATGAAGTTTGATGGTATATATGGCCCATATATGAGCTTATATATCCCATATATGGCCAATTTTTCACCTTTTAACACTTCTAAAAGCAAATTTTTGCTCTTTATTTGTTTATTTAAAGAGGGCTAAATACAAAGGCATGCAACATGATTCTTTGACAATAAATACATACATTTATTTTTACTATGGCCCATAAACACCCCGTCTCCCTGGAGGACCTTGGGAGCTGTCCATAGTCCTGAACAGAGACAATGGTTAACTTTACATCTTAAGGCTTCTGACCTACATTGCCTGGCAGAAGCATTAATGCGCCTTGAACAGTTTGTACAATTTGTCATACAACAATCCTAAAATGTAAGGAATTTTAAGTGACAGACCAACTCAAAGTGGTGAACTATTTCATCACATTAAATCACAATAGAATACACTGATGTTTGTTGGATGTAATGTACCAAAATTCAGGAAAAAAAACAACGAATTCCGAAAAATGACAGAGTATTACCACTTTAAAGTCCCCAAGCAGTCCATTTTAAGAACAGGAATTCATTATTCATGAGGGAGCGGCTCATCTAGCTTCTCTGAAGCATCACATTGTTTTCCATAAAAAACTGCTCACTGACACACCCTGCCTCTGTCTCTCCTCTGCATACAGTCATCCTTCAAGTGTCTCTAAGATTGATACACAAAGATTTTATCTTCATTGCTTTCCCAGATTTCCAGTTCAGGTTCTTGAAGCAAGCATGTGCCTACTGAATCTCAGGAGCACATAATTTACAATGTTACCTCCTCAGTTCTCAGTTTCTTTGTGTTCAGGAAGCATTTGTTAACCCAGAAAGGACGTCAATATGAGACAATACAGGAAAGCTAAGCAGAGTTTCCAGACAAACTTTTTTCACTTCCCTGAAAACCACAAACAGAACTGCTGTAAAAATGAACCTCTTGAAACTGAAAAATAGCTTAATGTGCAACCAGCATTTAATTTCTACCTTAAAAACAAAGCAAAACAGAATAAATATGTCTGGCTCCTTGTTTAATACCTTGTCTCATAAGAGTTAAAAACTATTTGACTAAACAAGTGATAAAGTATTTGCAATAATATTTTTTTTAGAATGTTTAAATATCATACATTTGTTTCAATAAGACTAGTGGTAAACCACCTGCAATAACTGTGACATGCCTTTGTTAATCAACTGTTATTATTAATTATTTGTTGATTATTTTTAATTAGGCATGTAGATTTGACAGCAGTCCTAGTCAAATTCCTGTTTATTTCAGCAAACCAAGTAAAAATCACATAATGAATGTGACAACCAGGATGTAAAGCTGCCCTGTAGAGCAGACCTGATGTTTAGGCTTTATATTATTGAGATTTTTATTTTTATTAAGCTTTGTGTTTTATTGTATGTTATGCAGTTTCCTTATTAGTGTTTGAAAATGCTTTGGAAGTTACTTTTTAATTTTATTTTAACACGTTACAGGAACTCACTCAAAGTAGTTCTGCAGCTTTTGTGACTACTTTTAAAAAAAATTAGTCTTATATCCAACACCTAACACAACCCTGATCACAAAAAGGACTTCCTCTTGGAGCAGCAGAGGAGATGTACGTTATTTCTAGATCACGTATTAGCTGAAATGACCAAGTTCAGAAACATCTTATACTACATTCTTTTTAGCAGTATGTTATGAAAAGGAAAGTAAATTTTGAACAGCATTTTATTGTTACTGTTTTCACCTTCAACTTTAAGGGAAAATCTGAGGTTTTAGAGTGGCTTAATCAAAGTCTGAACTGAGATTTTAGAGTGTGATAGTCAAACTCTGAACTACAGTACATTTATGCTGAAAAATCCTCCAGTGTAAGGTAAATAACAATTCTATAAGGAGGAGTGGGCCAAAGTTCCTCCACAGTGATGTAACAAACTTGCTTGATGAAAGATATTGCTGCTCAAGCAGTAACTATTTTTTGGGAGCAATTACTTTTTCTGCTAGGTATCTTTTCCCACTTAAATGATCATTTAAAAGAGTAGTTTAATGTTGACTCTGGTTGTCTTTAATTTTAAAATTGATTTAACAATCTGAAATATTGACAGAATAAAACTGTAAAGAGGAAATTTAATTTTGTACTACAGAACCTATAGATTATAATACATGAGTGCAGCACTATTTAGTAAAAATAAACATAAACATGGTTGAAAATTTCCACCATTCATTTGTGCCTTGTAGTTGCTCAATGGCTGGTTTTATGTAACTAACAGAAGCTTTGCAGTGAGCCTCCTTTCTCTGGATTAACTGAATAATATCGTGTTATGTTCTACGTAGTGGTGGGGTGAGCAGGGATGTGTGTGTGTGTGTCTGCGTGTGAGTGTGTGAGTGAGAGAGGGAATCATTGCTTCCTTGAGAAATCGACTGAATGAGGTCTTTTGTGTGCAGACGTCATGGTGCTGACACCCTCTCAGCTGAGCTGGGCAGGCGGATGTCTCGCTGAAACTTTGACATAGCCCTTGGAGAGAGGACGACGCAGCGACACAGTCTGCGTTTGCGCTTCTATGTAGGTGTGTGAAGAGAAAGAGGACTTTATGTGTGGTTAGTTTGTATGTGAGCGTTGGTGTTGCAAGCCAGATTTATGCTTTTGAAATAATGACATAACCAAAAGCTTGCAAAACAACTTAACTGAGTTTGTTGGGATTTCATTTTAATTGTTTAGATTGTGTGGATTAGACCGCAGCTTTACTCTACTTTTGTAAGCACATGTTTTGTTGACACAAACTGTTGGCAGACATGCAGGTCACAAACTTTCCTTTGCTGCAAGCTTTCCTAAAGTTTCAGAACCTGATCTGGACATGTTATAAAACTATGTTAGATGGGTATTCATATTTAAAACACGTAGGCAAATAAATAAAAAATGATTCCACTTTTAAAATATTAACATCAGATGTGTTTTATAATGTTACATCAGAACAGGCATGTCTTTTTTCAGAGGCTCTTCAGAGAAATCTACCTTGTAAGGAGAAAGAGTTTGCCTGTGTGATTTATATTCACATCAAACCATCCTAGAACAAACAAACTCCAAGCACTTCTAGCCCAGGCCAGTGCACAAATTGTCAAGCAGCTAGTGGTCTGAACTCACAGTCAGTGTTTTTTAGGGAGAGTTTGGATTTGTTAAAGCAGATGTGGTTATAAAAATTAGAAATATTCCAAAGAGATGCAAGTATTGGCTTAAAGTTCCAATCAATACACTTTTAAAAGACAACTCCAGAACTAAACTCTCAAATCAGCTGTTTGTGATTTTTTTTAAATCGCACTTCTAACTCACATTTTGTGCAACCAATTTTTTGAGGTTCTTTTAAAATTAACCTATTTTAGCTATAGAACTGCTGTTTACGTTCAGAACTCCACTAAGTTTATGTAGCAGAGGAACAACATTTTTTTCTATCTGAAGCACACATGATCAACTGGAACCACATTCAAATATGCTACAAGCCAAACTATCAATAAGTTATATCAAAACACAGAGTAAAAATGCTAACTTTAGCACTTAAGTTATTTTTCCACATTAAAGCATCATCAAGAGGAGTGAGATGCAAGTTCACTGACGACTAACTGTATTTCTTGAGTTGTTAAACATAAAGGTGTCATGTTGACACAAAATATTAGTTGTTGTTTTTTTTCAAGAAAAACAGATAATTTGATGTCTGAAACATGACGAGAAAGTTAAGTAGGATGCAAACCTAATAAGACAAGGGTCAGTTACTGTGGGTGGGGTTCTTTTTTTAAAGTTACCCATCAAAATATTAACAGCAGTAATCTGAGTTATTTACACTCTCATAAGAGAAAATTGGGGAGTCATTTTTCAAAGTTATTCATGTTATTCATTCATTCATAAATGTCCCAATTTCAACCTAAATATTTAGATAGCATTTTAAATGTTTAGTTTATAAATTAAATACTTGTGTCTTGCTTTGTTTTACCTTTATGAGTGTAAACTATGATCCTGTGGTTTATTTATTTATTTTTTACTTAAAGTTATGACGTGAATCTCATTCCTGCTCAGGTCTAATCACAACTCTAACACAGACAATGCCACACTGATGAAATGCTGTGTCATTCTTTTGCACTTTATAGCTCTTGATTTGACAGTGATTTTAGACCAGCATCAAACTGGGACACAGTCTTGCAAACACATACAGATATATAAGGGGCAAGAAAAAGATTATCTCCAATATAAATCACAAACTCTGCAAATGCTCACACCTGAAGAAATATGAACGTGTGCGTTAAAGTTTTCTAAAAGTTGTGGTTTAACACTTCAGAGAGGCCAAACGCATGCAGTGTAATTCAGATCTAATTACCACAGTGGTCGCAGCAGAGGGCCTCAGATGTTCCAGCTGGAACAACAGCCAAATGCACCGAGAAGCGACATGCACATACTTTTACTCACAACTTCTGGTTTTATGAATATAAAAATAAACAGCGAGTTGGGAGTTGAAAAACAAAACCGCACAAATAATGCTGACGGTGTCTATTCTGTTTAATACACCGACATATTTGGAAACGAGAGAAATTCGCATTTGACACATAACGACGTAAGTTGAAGGACTTTATCTGTGTTTTGCTGTCATCAGTTGTTAATAAGGCTGCCTAACCCGTTTTGCAGTGTTTCGCTCCCTCTAATATTCAATTAACATTCTCAGTTTGTCACATTAAATGCGATTGAAGCACATGAGCTCATTCAAAGCCAGTTGTATTTATGTTTTTAAAAAGTATAACATGCGTTACTTTAATACGTTTCTGTCATTTATTAGTAACTTGACGTAGCATCCCACACGTCGACAAAATGAAGAGGAAACTCACCGGTGCAGGTTTCCAATCAGCGGTCAGTTTCTCCGACTGTGGCCAGGCTTTCTTCGCAGTCTGAAACCGTTAACCCACCGGATCAATGCGTCGGTCTGTGGATGCTGCGCGCCCAGTGAGCTCCGAGAGTGCCCACGCGCGTTCGCGTTGTTGTGGAACGCGCGTGTGGATGGCAGGTCGCGTGGGGAGGAGGAGGAAGAGGGGGAGAGGGGGGTGGGAGAGGGGCTTCTCTTCGTTGTGATTGGACTCGTGAAGGTGGCGCGTGCTAGAGACCGACCAGCGATAGATAGAAGGAGGTCTCGAGGCGACTACACGGGTTACTGGCGGTCACAAGAAAGACAAGGCCATGCGCACGACAGTCGCGCGCACGCATAACTTGCGGCTTTTTAAAATAATCATCCACAAATGTGGTTCTGACAAGGTTCCTCTGCTCCGCTTGCTTGTATGAGAGAGGCTACAGAAACACACTGACCGCTCGTTTAGCCTGTTTTAGGGTTATTTAAGATAAAATAAATAAAGGTTATTTTATCTTTTCGTGCGTTTTGTCGTTGACAGAGCCTGCCCGAGGAATAAATAAACTTTGGACTCTTTATTCTTGCTTGCCTGGAAACTTCAGAATCTGAATCAGCACCAGTTATGTTGACGAACGTATCAGTTCAGGCTTCTTATACAGCCTGGAAAACCATTTGATTGAAATAGTTTCTACTGTGATAAGAATGGAAAACAATCTGAATGGAAAAATATATATATTTTTTTTATTTCCCGAAGTAATTGCTTCTTGTTTTACAATGGTATCCATCCATCCATCCATCCATCCATCCATCCATCCATCCGAAGCAGTTCTCCATTATTGTGACTAAGTACAAAATACTATTTATTGTTGTTTTTCCTTATTTTCCTTTCAGGATTTTTAATCCAATTCCTTTTGGGAAACGAAAGGGTGAATCAAAAGTCCTACATATTGTTTATTTGCTAAATATACACCTGAAAGAGCCTAGAATAAATATTGAGAACTGAAGGAAATAAAGACAACCATTTTATTTTTATGAACGCATTACGTGTTTATTGTCATGACAAAAAACTAAAAAACTGAATTGAGTGTGTGGACGATAAGGATATTACACATTCATGTACAGTCGATGGCGGTATGGACTCAAATAGCTTACGATCCGATTTTGAATCAGGCACTGCAGCAGACAGCTATATTCGACTAGTAGGGTCCTTTCACCTCTGAGCTGGCTACGATTAGCAGCTAAACATGCCGACTGTCGGAGTTAAAAGAGATTTTCTCTTTAAGGCTCTGGGCCGAACATACAGTAAGTTTTGTCGTTTTCTTTCACAATTAACTGATAAATTGTCTGTCTTTGATTCTATGGGCGTTTTAGACTTTGAAAGAAATAAGAAAGCATGATAGCAAAGGCTGAACTTGCTGCCTATCAGCTCATTGATTGAGTGCTAACAGCTAAATTCAGCTAACCATCAAGTTTTATTCCATAACGTTTTTAGCTTCTGAAAAACATGCTACTACTTGAGGGCAGATTTCTGTTTATTTAAGCGTGAGTTATTTTTCGCTAGCGTTTGTGTTGGTTTAATAAAGTAAAACGCCTCACATCTCTTCAGCTTATGTCTGTGTGATTGCATCATTTCCTCTCTTCCAGCTGCAGACACATCGTCAGATGGCTGATGAACTGAATATACATTATTGCTGACAGTTTTTCTCTTGTTATAGCCGATGAGGAGTTTGACGAGTTATGCTTTGAGTTTGGATTGGAGCTGGATGAAATTGTAAGTGATTTATTTTGGTTACATAAACCCAAAATGCTTGTTTATACTTGATAAATCAAAACACTGCAGCTTTACTGGCATGAATTGTTCAACTGCCTACAAGGAATCTGGAATTTTCTTTAAAAAAAATTAGTAAAATATAAAATTACAGATGATTTGTAGACATGAGTAAATACAACAACAAAAGAAAATTATAAACCATCATTGGTCTGGTTCTGTTCCAGACCTCAGAAAGGGAGATAATCAGCAAGGAGCAGGGCGACTCTAAAGCTTCAGAAGCATCCGATGTTATTCTGTATAAGATCGACGTGCCAGCTAACCGCTACGACCTGCTGTGTCTGGAGGGGCTTGTCCGTGGTCTGCAGGTCTTCAAGAATAAGTGAGTCACACCCTGCTTCATTGAATAGGAATGTTATCCAGTATGATCAAATGGTTTGTTGGGGGAAAGAAATGACGAATTTTTGATTTAAATACAAACAATTATTGTTGTTAAAAGCATCTCTTTTTTTTTTTTCTTGAATTGTTTTACTTTTGATACAAATAAAATATTGTTTCAGGCTCGAGGCGCCTCGATACAGACGCTTGAGCCCAGACAGTGGGGAGTCTCAGAGGTTGATCATCACTAAAGAGGTGTGAGAGAAGAGATTTGTTGTGTTGCCTGAAGTTCCTTTTGAACAACAGAACATTAATTTTTGAAGAGAATAAAGTGTTTTTGATGTGTTTTCTCCAGACAGCAGCAGTGCGACCCCATGCCGTGGCAGCAGTGTTGAGGAACATCACTTT
The DNA here is from genome assembly GCF_000485575.1 of Poecilia formosa. Lineage (NCBI taxonomy): Eukaryota > Metazoa > Chordata > Actinopteri > Cyprinodontiformes > Poeciliidae > Poecilia > Poecilia formosa. The sequence goes on from NW_006800077.1 coordinate 1,101,707, forward strand.
CACTCAGGAGCGCTATGACAGTTTCATTGAGCTGCAGGAGAAGCTACATCAGAACATCTGCAGGTCAGTGCAGAAGAGTAATGACGTCTGAGCACCAGGTGGAGGTTTCTATCACTTCTGTAGTGTTTTTCCAAGCTGATCTACTCACAACGTAGGCTGCCGGTCAGCGCTGAGCTTAGGCGGGAACACCTGGAATAGGAATTATCACGATATCTTGTGGTACTATTATGATTACAGTAAAAATGGTAACAAGAACTAGTTATTACTTCTTGTTTAGGTAACTACCCGGCTCTGACTGCATGGCACAGCAATCAAAGCCCCCCAAACACAGACACAGCTGTTGAAAAACGTATGCATTTGCACTATGCTTCTTTAGGACATCAGTCACAAGGAAGTGTGATTTGTATCACCAAACTACTCGCACATTTGAAAATTTATTGATCTTTATTGATACTTTAGTTGAACAAATAATGGAAAAAATAGTAGAAGTAACAGACCTGACAATAGGGACCATTAATTAGAATTTATGATGTCAAAAAAGGTCATAAATAATTTATTTTTCAAAATTATTATAAGAACTTTATCATGATAACTGATAAACGATATAATAAATGCCCACCCCTAACATGGAAGCACTGATATCACAGTCATGGTTTTGGATGGTTGTTTTTGTTCTTCATTTTTTATTTTATTTTATTTTAATATGGGGCACTTGACATTTCATATCAATAATGAGGAAAGCATTCAACATAATGGCTTAATGAACAGGACTCCACAGATGAATTCAAAGTGCTGAATTAGAGCAATGAGTTAGGCTTTTTCAAGACGATATCCAATAAAACTGATTGACAGAGAGAAAAAGCATTTGTCTTTTTCATTCATTCTGAGTCAAGTATTAACTGTGTTTATCCAGGAAGAGGAGCCTGGTTGCCATTGGCACCCATGACCTGGACACCATCTCAGGCCCGTTCACCTACACAGCCAAAGCTCCCGGAGACATCTGCTTCAGACCGCTAAACCAGACCAAAGAGTACACCGCTACCCAGCTCATGAGCCTCTACAAGGTAAAAGCGGTTTTAGGTACCTGGGTCTGGGTTTTGGTCTTCAGAGCAGCTCATTATGCTAACAGCTGACCTAATCATAATCATAATCATGTTGTTCACACAGACAGACAGTCACTTGAGACATTATCTCCCTATTATTGAAGACAAGCCTGTGTATCCAGTCATCTACGACAGCAACGGCATTGTACTGTCAATGCCTCCTATAATCAATGGTGAGATTTTATTTTCTTTTTTTAGTTTTGTGGTAAACTTGAAAATGAACAAGACTACTGTACAGTTTAGACAATACTGAGTTAGAAAGTTTGCTCTGGCTCCAGGGGACCATTCAAAAATCAGTTTAAAGACGAAGAACGTCTTCATCGAGTGCACGGCAACCGATCTTACTAAGGTAATACTGAGACAAGACAAATACAAACTCACCACCTCTTACTGTTGCCATTAGAAACGGGCTCAACCCTCGCCGTGTTCTTCCCTGCAGGCAAAGATTGTGTTGGACATGATCGTGACCATGTTCAGCGAGTATTGTGCTCAGCCTTTCACGTGAGTCTCCGTTCCTTCAGCCACCTCTGTTTGCTGAAATAGGTTTTCACTTCTAGTTCAAACTCTCGGACGTATTGTTGCATAAAAGCCACAAACATGTCACTAGGATTTGCTGTGATGGATCAGGACAAAGTAGAAGATAATGAGGAAGTTAAATGAAAAAAAGTTGAATATAAACATTTCTTTGAATATTTAAAAAATCTAAAAAGTGTGTATTTGTATTCAGGTTGATGCTTACAACCATCTGCAGAATATCTGTCCATTCTACTTTTATAAATAGTTTGAGCTCAGTCACACTGAATGAAGAGCATCTTTGAACAGCAGCTTTTAAGACTTGCCACAGATTCAGTTGTAGTTGAATTTATATGGATACTTCTGCAAGTCTGTGTAGATTTTATAAAATTGTTGCAAAATCTGTTGTTTAGAGAGGGCTGAAAAGTAGTGCTGCAACTAACAGTTATTTTAGTAATTTATTGTTCTATTAATTTTTCTGATGATTGATCAGATTAAGAAGTTAGTAATTTATATTTAGTTTTCATCTTAACGATATGAAAACTACATTAAAAGATTCAAATAAAAAATAATTTAATTATATGATACATATATCGCAGCAAATGGCCTTTTTCATCATGATTAATCCGATTAATTGGTTCAGCACTACTGAAACAAAATTCAGATGCCAGAAAGTTATTAAGGGTTACATTGATCGTTTAATGATCTCTTAGTGTAACCTCCAGATTTAAGCAGTTGGACGCCTTGCTTTATGCTTCGTTTGTGCTTGCTTTGCTTTGCTAAGCTCACAGTCGCTGGCTTCACAACAAAGGCTCATGAAGTCATTGAAAAATATTGAATTTCTCATTAATTTGTTCCTCCTCTGCAGGGTGGAGCAGGCTGAAGTGGTGTACCCAGATGGAAAGACCTGCATATACCCCGTACTGTTTCTACTTCTATTTTCTTCTTTTGAACAGTAATCACTTTACTGACATGATCTCTAAATCTTTGCTGTTTCCTGGTTTGTGTTGCAGGAACTGGCTTACAGGAAGGAGAAGCTGTCTGGCGAGTTCATCAATAAAAAAGTTGGCATTAGGTAACTCATTTGAATTACTCATTGTGTTAAGATATGCAAGTTACATGCATGCAAACCAGCATTTATACAGTTTCAAAGTTTTCAAGTAAATATCGAATCTTCTCAGATGTTGTAGGAACTCCATCAATTGGATGCACTGCATCCAATTGTTTTCAACAAAGACAAATAAGTTTTTTTTTTTAAACAAATGCTGACATTTTTCCTTCATTCCTGCTCCCATCAGGGAATCAACGGAGAGAATTGCTCAGCTCCTGACCCGGATGTGCCTCCTCTCCCAACCCACCGGCGTCGGTGACGAGATCGAGGTGGAGAATCCCGCCCACCCGTCCTGACGTCATCCACGCCTGTGACATCATGGAGGACGCCGCCATCGCCTACGGGTTTAACAACATCACCCGCACGACGCCACACACCTACACCGTAGCCAACCAGGTGCCACGCCTTGGTTTCTATAAACGACTCGTCTTTAGAAGCACCAGACAATGTTACATCTTGTGAAACTCGTTTTTGTTTGTTTGCAGTTTCCTCTCAATAAACTGACAGAGCTGCTGAGACAAGACCTGGCAGCCGCTGGGTTCACAGAGGCTCTCAACTTTGCTCTGGTGAAAAAAGATAAAATTACATTAATATAAACCTTAGCTTGCTTTTTTTTTTTCTGTAAACCTAAAAATGGTCATTATTTCACTCTTTTTAGTGTTCTCAAGAAGATATAGCAGACAAGCTTGGAAAAAAGATCTCTGAGACCCGAGCTATTCATATTTCCAACCCCAAGACTGCCGAGTTCCAGGTGAGATGCAGTTTGACAGAAACACAGAATAATTACATACACTGACTTTCCCACTGAGCACAGACTCACTCTGGGATAAAGGATGAGGCAGATTACTTGTCAAATAAAATCCTTCTATGAGAATTATCTTGCTTTCTACCATCTATCCTCTACTGTAATGGTAATTCTCTCAAAACTGTTTTCTATTTAACTTTAACATGAGTGCTGTACAGATTTTACCATTTGACTGAAGATGCGTCAATATATTTATTTATTTATTTTTATTTTTTTTTTTTTTTTTCCATTTCAAATGTACTTGACCGGAAACAAGTACAATATTTTTCTGACTAATGTTCGCACCCTACAATTTAAAATTAATTCTGAAAATGCTTTTATGTGGGCATGTTTTGATGGTGTTCAAAGCAATGCAAGAGGATTTAAAGCTATTTAAAAATGTGAAAACTATTTATAAAATTAATCGCTAGTTGGAGATGCTACAGAAAGTTTAAAATGTCAATTCTGCAATTTTTTTTCTTTGGCTTAAAATGATATTAAAACTCCATTCTTTTGAGAATTTGATACATCTGTCATCACCATGGTGACACTTCCTGCTCATTCTGGGTCATCCCTTGGCATTCTCAAGTTCATCCAGATATAAGAGTATAAACTTATAAAGAGTAAAAACTTTTTTGCAAAGAATCTCTTCCCTTCATCTGATCCTATAGCAGAACATGATCATTTTAAGTCAAACTTTTCAAACCATGTCGATCCGACTTGTACTGTTATTCTTCCACTAGGTGGTGCCCTTTTCCTCTTTAATAATCTGCCGCCATGCTTTCGACTTTCCCAATGTTTTTTTTTTTCTTCCTCCACCAGGTGGCGCGCACCACTTTGCTTCCTGGTCTGCTGAAAACCATAGCTGCCAACAGGAAGATGCCCCTTCCTCTCAAACTGTTTGAGATATCTGATGTGGTGCTGAAGGACGAGAGCAAAGGTGTGAATATGCTTGAACGTGAGACGATGTATGACACGTTGCCCATTTGGAAGTTGCTGTTGCCTGAGTAACAGAAATCAGATATTTATTTTTTTAGAGGACATTTTATTTTTACTTTTATTTTTTATTAAATTTTTATTCATTTTTTATTTTATTTTTATTTTTAGGTGCACAAATGCACACTGTCAACGAATTTGAGCATCGTTACATTAAATTCTTTCCTCCACCCAGATGTTGGGGCAAGGAACAGTCGGCGTTTCTGTGCTATTTATTACAACAAGACTCCGGGCTTTGAGGTGATCCACGGCCTGCTGGACCGAACCATGCAGCTGCTGGAGGTGAAAGCAGCTCGTGGAGAGGGATACCACATCCAGGCTGCAGATGGTAAGCAATCTGGACTCAATTAAATCCGATAAGGAGTGTGCTCTATTGGCTCAGAGTCCATTAAAACAGAAAAACACAGTTTTATGGAGTTTTTTCGTTTTTTTTAGATTTTTTATTTAATGATCAGAAACATGATATAAGGCAGGTTTTGTTTGGATTATGTAAATCCCTAACCAGCATTGGTTGTTAGGAGAGGATTGTTGATTTTGCTGTTTCCATGGTAAATTGTGCAGCTTAGTGTAGGTGAAATCTGATGGGGTTTGAGGTGCAAGTGGAAGTAGTGTAGTGAGCATGTCTACTTTGTAAATTTAGCCTAAGATCTGGATGGTTACATAAATTACAAACACAAGTCCTAATGACTAATTCAGTTTGATTTTAATATGCTTCCTGTTATGTCTTTTCAGTTGCATTTTTTTAAAAAAGTAGCAACACGGGGGCTGTAATGTTATTTTGACCAAGTGATCTTATGAGCCAGATATAGTCATTTAGATACAAGAAGAGCTTTTATGAAAAGCTCTGTGTTTAAGGAGCAAAGATGGGCAGAGGATCTACAAGTTGGCATCCAGTCATGTAAAATCAATCCCAGCACAAAGGGGGAAGCACTTGATTCACCTCCTTCTAGTTCCAACCCCATATGGCTCAGGATTGAAGAATTAAGATCCTGGATAAAACTGAGTTCCCTGTATACATTCTCTGGAAGACTTGGAAAGTGTTTCTCCAGAGGGAGATCCCTGAGTTTCCCTACTGGATCCATTGCTTTAGGACTCCAGCTCTTTACACACCGTCACTTTCGGACCTCAGCTTGCTCTGAGCGATACAGAGCTGGCTAAAAATGTTTTTGTCTGAACCGGTTAATGATTTAACGCGTTAATCCAAGGCAATAAAATTTGGAGCGTGACATGGTTATTGCACATGTTAATTACAAGGTAGTCTTAAAGAATTTGAAAAAATATTTCCCAGACTAGTAATGGTGTGGAATAAAAACAAAAAAACAAAAAGTGATTATACTTCCAGACTGTTTGAGATTGTTCTGACTACATATTAACTGAAAAGATATCTGAAATTATTAATACTGTTGAGTTGAATTGATGATTGAACTAATCATCAACTAATTGAGTAACTGATTCATTAACTGGAGTATTCTGACTCAATAAAAGACCTGTGGATGTTTGTTGCAGCCGAGGATCAACATGTCCCTTCATGAATAACATTCTACACTGTTGATTGGATAAAATGTAGGAACCCTCTGAATAAATCAGTACTGTGTAAGTGCTGTGATTAGAACAAAACAAAGCAAAACAAAAATAATTGATATTTTAAGAATATTGGCAAATTTTCAGTATCAAGGAACTCGAGTTAGAATAAAAAAATGTTGCTTCTGGCTGCGTTACATGTTTTCACATCATTTTACAAAAGCGGGTCTCATTTTGTCCACCATCCAACGCTGCAATTGGATCACAGTTTGTCAAATAAACTGGAACAACACTGGACTTTGTTTGTGCTATCATTTACTCAAAGTTGTCACATCAGCTTCAGTGTTTATGAGGTTGTGGGCCAAAATGCAACCTTCTCCTTTTGTGATGAAATGTGTCAGAATGACCTTCAAAGGGCTGTCTGTCACGATGAGAGATGGAGTAAGAAACTCAGAACCACAAGCTTTTTCAAACCCCTGGCCGCAGTTCTTTTTTTTTTTTGCACTGCAGAGGATGAATGTTATCAATGTGGAGGTGGAACAATAATATCTGAGGAAGGATGTTAACTTGAAAAGCAGAAGGATGAGTTGGGCTGATTTCGTCTTCCATCCCTGTGAAATTGGCAATCAGAAAGGTTTGTGTTTGTCATGGCTTCTGTTTGCAATGGAGAAATCCATTGCAGTGTTGGATTTCTCACTCATCTCCTTTTCTCCATCTCCACCCACCTTTTACTGCCTTCATCCCTTGGCCTGCCTGCCTCCAAGGTCGCCCTGTCGGAGATTCTTCCGGTCTCAGATGGTCCATTCAGACTGTAAATCAATGCGCTTGAGAGCAGAGAGGATCAAGGGAAGGCAGACAGGGAGGTGGAGGAGAAAATGAGAGGAGACCAAAGAGTGTGACAGTGCGACGTAAGCCTGGAGGAGCGTGCACCGCCTGCGGTGTGCAGATCGGGCATGGGAGTCACGTCAGCCACTGCAGTGCTCAGCAGTGGGACAGAAACGCAGCAAACAATTTTCTTTCTTTTTCCACGCTGCACCTTTAGCGCCTCCCCACATATGCCAGCGTGTCCTTAGCCCCATTACAAGGTCATGACCCCAGCTAACCTTTCAGGCATCCTCACGATATGTCCATTCAAAGGGCGAGGCAGAACCCCTCCAGGGGAGTCCGTGTCAGGTTAGTTTCCATTTCCAAACCTGGAGAAAGGGGATGACGTGACGAGCCGAGGGATCCGCAGTCAGACAGAATCACTTAGGAGACAGATGCCCATGTTTCACCTAACAACTGTGTCCAATGCAAACCCCCGGTCCATTTATCAAGGCAGGGACTTCGACCTGGAGCAAGTCTTTTATTTGTTCAGATATCGATTTGCTGTTGTCACAGTTTGTGTGATTAAAATGTGGCTCACTGAATACTCTTGATTGGGAAAAAAAAATGGATGAATAGAATTATTTGAAATATATCCCAAACATAGAAGGTTTATACTCAAACTCAAATAGAATTAAAAATTTTAGAAGAAAAGAAAAATGGTTAGTCTCACCAAGAGAAACAATTGTTGAACATATTCGTCATGCTCATTCAATCCTCAGATGTTATTCTTCATATCGGTGTTTCTCAAGTTGTGGTACAAGTACCACTGTTGGTACTTATTTCTGTTAAGCTGGAGAAAGTCATGGCACACCCACGCATTGATTTGATAAGCATCTGTTCAATTCTTGGACTGGTTCAGTTGCCTGGTGATAATGTAATGTAGAGCTGTGTATCATCTGCATAACTGCGATAACTTATCTTATTTGTTAACTAGCAGGAGCCCCAAGCTGGAACCTTGGGGTACTCCGCATGGGATTTTTGTCAACTTTGATGAAAACTTACGCACTGACTCAAAGTTTCTTTCTTCAATAAGATTTGAACCAGAAAGTCTGAACAAGCACAGAAACATCCAGAGGCAAAATACATCATATTTTGTGTCCATTTCTCTATTTTTTTTAAAATTATTATTATTTGAAACTGCTATTTTTGAGTAAATGCAAATTATGGCGGCTAGACTTTCAAGCTCCCTTATTTTTTTCTAACAAGGGCCGACTATTTATTTCTGCATTAAGTGCTACTAAAAAGCTGTTTTAGGTCTTTCTATAAAATATTCCTCCTATTTTACACCAAGTCAAGGCAAATACCTGAGTTAATTGTCTTTTATTTCTAACCTGAAGTTGCCTGTTTGCAGAAATGAAGCGAGAATGGTTCTAAAGTGAAAATAGGATTTTTGATTAATAGTCTCAAATCCAACAGCATCATCAGCTGGGAAATGATCGATCCGCCTGCCGTTTCTGCTCCTGAAAGATGAAGTGTGTGGAATGTTGCCAGGCTCCAGCGGAGGATTTTCATTGACGGCTCAGTTATTTAGGATATACCCCGGTGCTATTTATATAGTTGCCATGGCTTCCCATTTATATTGCAAGCTAATGACGTGCTTGCCAACGCAAGCAACTCCACTGATAAAGTCCTGCTAATGGACACGGGGCTAAAGTGAGGGGTAGAATTACCCCGCCGCGATGTCATCCCCTCTCTCTCTGGTCCTCTTATTATTCCCCCACGGTGATGAGAGAACGTCCAGGCTGTGTGCTCTGGAACCCATTAGCAAGACAGCGTGGGAAGAAGCAAGGCATTATGGGAGCATGCCACGTTTGTGTATGTGTGTGGAGAAGGGGGGGTGGTTACTGTAGTAACCACCGCTTCCTGTCATCTCTTGACAAGTCTGTTTGCCAGTCTGTTTGTGAAAAAAAATTGAGCATTCAGTTTTGAATATGACTGGAGTCTATGAGGACTTATGGAGTACGCCGATTTTTATCTGGGAGTTTTGTTGCACACAGGAAGTTGTGCCTCGTTTTGGGGTGCGGAAGAGCTGAGAGTTGATGACGAACGTGGGCGAACAAATGATGATCATTAAGCCTGAACCGAACAATTTCACCCACACTCTGATTTACTCACACATCTGTGATGTGGAAGAAATCCTTGTTTTTCAAAGGAAAAAATCATCTAAGAGACAAATGGCAGCAGTAAAAACTGGCAGACAATAGAGACCACAGATGGTGGATTAGATAAATATGCATAATAACTATGCTTTTGGTTCTTATTTTCCCATTCTTTTTAAGGACTGAACTTCAGCCATTCTTAGAAACACGGATGATTAAAATGTAAAATTTATTTTGGATTTTCTCTAATTCAAAAAGGGTCAAAATCACACATACATGCATACAGTCAAACTAATTTGTGAAATATCCCATAACGAATTGCATTATCGACCTTGAAGCCATGACAGAAGCTCAATGTTGAAACTCTAAATTGTTGAAACTCTAATTTGTATATTGTTCTGAATATTCAACCTTTATAGAGAGAGCTTTTATGATAAAAACAGAGTTGTTTGGCCACAGTGTCAAGAACAATCTCTTAGTGACTGAAAGTGATGCTTTTGGTGGCCAAAACCTATGTTTCTAAAATTTACCTAATATCTAAACCTTATTGTTGAAACTTGGAAATATTTTGCTACTTCCACCAGGACAATAATCCCAAGCACACCTCAAGGCTATTCTTGGACAAGATAAATCCAGCAGACAATGAGCTACTGGAACACTGCCTTCCTTCATGATTCTCATCTCCCTTCAGTGCTCCTTCTGAAATTTCTCCCTTTCAGCTGGATTTCTTTGAGTTGCTTTTATACAAAAAAAAGAGTTCTTAAAATACACCTATAAAAGCTTTTGGTCTTTTCTGATATTTTTTTCCAAGTTTAAATTTTTTAAAAACGTTTCTTTCAGATTCCACCTTCTTCCCGGGTCGCTGTGCTGAGATCTTTGTCCGCGGGACGAGTGTTGGGCGTCTCGGAGTCCTTCACCCCGATGTCATCGGCCGCTTCGAGCTGACCATGCCCTGCTCTGCTTTGGAGATGGACCTCGAACCTTTCCTGTGATTTCACCTTCCTAAACGTCTACCAAACATTTATGGGTTGCTAAATCAACCAGATGTGTAGTTTGGTTTTGTGTTTATGGGTTGTGATTTTGGTCGTCTGTGTAATTGGTGCACGAACCAACCAGTGTGTACAGCTTTGTAGTGTTGATCCAGTGGTTTTTAAATAACACGGCTGTTTTCACTAAATTAAAAATTAACGTGACTTCTTTGTGTTTGTGAGTCTGTGTGTGGGTTTTGCATGCATGCATGCCCTTAATTTTGGCTTCTCATGCATTCATTGGTGCATGGTGAATAAACTCAGTGACTTATTATGTGTTGCTTTGATTTTTTCAGTGGCCACACTGCTGAAATCCTCCTCACACATGACGTTCCCATGCAGGAAACCTTCAAGCACCCGTTTCCAGCTCTCAGCCAATCCCAGCCAGCTCTGCCATCTCGCCTGCCTTCAACTAAAACAGTGCTTGGCGATTTGAGCTCACACGCAGGCCTCAAGGCTCTTAATGATTTCCTGGCAGACAGAAGCTACATAGAGGGTTTCACGGTGTCCCAAGCTGACGCCGCAGTGTTCGATGCCATTCCCTCTCCGCCCTCGCAGGCCTTCTGCCACCTCCGACGCTGGTACAGCCACATCAAGTCCTTCCATACCGAGAGAGCGCGTCTCCCGTCAGCCAGGAGTCAGTTTGTTCTCCCACCCACTCCGCCTGCCTCCCCAAACAACAACAGCGAAGATGACATCGACCTTTTCGGTTCCGACGACGACGAAGAGAGCTCAGAGGCGGCTCGGATCCGAGAGCAGCGCCTGTCCGAGTACGCCGCCAAGAAGTCCAAGAAGCCGGCGCTCGTCGCCAAGTCCTCCATCCTCCTCGATGTCAAGCCGTGGGACGACGAGACGGACATGGCCAAGATGGAGGAGTGCGTCCGTAGCGTCGCTATGGAGGGCCTGCTATGGGGGCAGTCCAAGCTGGTGCCAGTGGGCTACGGGATCAAGAAGCTACAGATAGGGTGCGTAGTGGAGGACGATAAAGTGGGCACAGATCTCCTGGAGGAAGCCATCACTGGGTTCGAGGAATATGTTCAATCTGTGGACGTGGCTGCCTTCAATAAGATCTGAATCGGACAGAATTAACCGACTGAATGACATTGGCTAATGTCAACTGGACCCGGCTGTAGTCGGTGTGGTAGCTTTCCATAGAAACTCAGGTGCGTCAAAGACTCTATTCTTTGATCCGTTGCTTTAAAACATCAAATAAAAGCGTTCTGATGTTTGGCTGAGCTCTCTTCTGAGTGCATCTTTTCATATGGCCTAATTCAGCATTTTTCACTGAATCTGTAATGTCTTATTTGCTTCTCAAAGGGAAACTGTTGCAGTCAGTGAAGCGTTAAATTAAAGTAACCTGCGCAGAAGGCAGTCCATCTTGAAAATGAAGTCTGACAGGTGTGCCGGCATTCCTTCTAACTCGACTGCAGCAAAGCTTCACACTTAGCATGTGGTGAAGCAACAGATGGTCTGAACCAACCAGCAGATGGAGAGTCTTTGAGTGTTGGAGGAAAGCAGACTACAGGATTCATACCCATTGAACTTTTTCACATTTCAAACTTTTGTGTGCTTTTGTGTGATAGCCCAACACAAAGTGCGTAGAGTTAACCCTGAATGATTCATATCGCTTAGTCTAAGTTTTTCCGATAAGTTTCTTTTTACTGGAAGTGTTGATGTGATGGTGGCCAAGCTTGAGTCCCCATTTCAATCTGATAGAGAATCTATAGAAAGGAGGCCTCCCAAAAAGGATATCAATGATTTAATCTAACTTTTTCTTTAAATTGATATCCTCAAAGACATAACTGTTTGGTTAGTTGGTCCTTATAAATTGTTCTTAGGTGTTGGTATATATACACACACGTTTTTTCTGTTGTTCCCCTGTGATGGACTGGCGACTTTGTCCTGTCAAGTTTTACCTGCATAGATGCATAGATCTTCTTTTCACCGTCGTAGCATAAATTTCTTAATTTCAACATACTTGTTCGTCACCTAATTAAACGCATTGAAGTTTGTGGTTGTCTGGCAAAATGTGAGAAAGTTCAAGGCTATTAAGTAAAGTGAAGTTGCAACAGTTCAGTTTGAAACAAATAACTGCTCTCTCTAACCTTTGATTCAAACAATCAAATTTAGAACCATGAAAGCTTTATTTCTGTGTGGACAAACTTTTTTTTTTTTTTTTATTTACAGCTAAGCTCTAGATCAGTCACAAGTCTTATATACAGTCTTATATAAATCATTTCCACTGAGGAGTCACACTTTCACTTCTTTTTCAGTTTATAAAAGCTCAATAATGTATGGTGAGATAAATATGAAGTTCATTGTTGAGGTAATTACAGATCAGTCTTACTGGATGCCAGATGGTCATAGAAGCCCAATCAGAGCAAAGACTCTGTTGACCAATATGGAGTTAACCAGTCCCACAGCTGTGTATGTGACAAACTTGGATGGTACTTCTATCTCCTTCCTCCTCCTGGCATTTTTGTCCGTTTTCGGAACATTGTACCAAGAGTACAACGCGTCCAAACTCAGCTTCCTCACTATCTGCCGAGTTCCCACCAGGGCAACGACTCCCACCAGGCTGCGTCCAGCCCCTCTCGCCACAGACAGCGCCGTTACTGTGGGTAGAGGAACAGGCAACGGCCCCCGGGGCTCAAAAGTGTCGCCCAGCTGCACATTGGCCCAGTATCCCACTGAGCAGCCAGCGCACACGCCGAGAATGGTGGTGGTGTCTCCTCGTGTGGTGGTGTAATGGTCCAGCTCTGGGTATGTGTAGCTTAGGAAGAGCAGCAGTGACAGAGCAATGATGGGGGACAGAGGGCTGGTCAGCTGGAAGCTGTCGAAGGATTCCCAGAAAGGGTAGGTGAGTAGAATCAGGACGGCAGTGATCAAAATGCCACAAGCCACATCCTGAAAGCACAGCAATGGCAGCATTTAGTCAGCATGTCAGATGACGTAGAGTCATTAGGTTTGATTCTTAATAACTAAAATCCAGCACTTCTGCAAATCTGAGACGTATGAGACTATGTTATCATTTGTGCCTGTAAGCAGAATTATTGCCCAAATCAAAGGTTTTGCATCGATGCCACCTTCTGACATTCACTAGTTGGCAGCTGAGTTACATTGTTCGTAAAGACAACAAAGAGTAGATCTAAAAATGCATCATTAATGATCCAGGCTTTTGTGATAAAGCAAATGATGGTTGTAGTTTTAGCAATGGCAGCGGAGGAAGTGAACGAAGCCGTTCAGTCCGTGTTGGACATGCTTCCAAATACTGAATAAACTTTGTTGAATTAAACGTCATTTTTAAGGATCCTCCACTATATGAACATATTTCCCTGTGGATTGTTGATTTTTCTTTTTTGTTGAAAGAAATATGTACACAAAAAAGCACAAACTAGTAAGACCAGTTAGTTGAGGATATTTCTGCTAAAATCCTGCTAAAATATAGCTAAAATCCTGCATTTGCTATGTTTATATTTCTACAGCCTATACGTTAGGCTATAGAAATGTGAAGATACACACACACACACACACGTGTGTGTGTGCGTGTGCGTGTGTGTGTGTGTGGTGACTGGCTCACCAGAACTGAGTGCATGCCAGTGTAGAGCCGGCTCAGAGACACCAGAGACGAGAGCGTCGCAGCAATCAGCAGGCCTGTCTGGAAGCAAAACTGACACAGAAACACACATTTACCACCAAGCATCACTTTGACACGATCACAAGTTAATTCTCAGGAAAAATTGCACACTTTCCCCCAGATATTCATGTTTACATCAAATCTTTTCATATTCACATGCAACTCCTCTCTGCGTCAGCCTCCCTGACAACACCTCACTACTCCTTTATCTTGCTAGTGTTTCTCTCTTCCTCCTCCCTAGACTCCCGCATCCCTTCCCCCCCCCACACACACACACACTTTTACCTATATGGTGGCAGCTTTTATCCCCCATTCCCATTTAAATAACAGTGAGAAGAGAAGCCTCGTGCATTCATCCACCTCCATGCCTTTTTTTTTTAGTCTTTTCCTGTCCTTTGCAGCTGGAAGCCTATTCAGTGGTAGTTCATAAAGAGGGAGGGGTTTTATTTCTGAATGGCCACAAAGGATGCCAGGGACAGGAGGGGTGGGGGGTTCGGGAGTCAGTCTGTGATTGACTGCCGTGACCTCCGACCTGCTTCGGGAAAAGGCTGAGTTGCCCCGAGGACTTGAGCAGCAGCCTGCTTCTCATCTATATCTGTGCGTGCTCTTCTCTGTCAGCGGATTCCTGGAGGAATTTTAGGGCACAGTTAAGCGCTCTACTGTACTTTTGGTGTCTCGGTTTTTGGTCCAATTTCTCTGACCCTCTGAGCAGAGATCAAGTGGAAATGATCCGGCCACAAATCAGTCTGACAGCCCCGGAGCCCGCTTAAAACCTTCCGGCTGAGGCGACTTCTCGTTCGCCCTGGTCTTCACGACAACACAGAGCTTGATTAAGGCAGCTAATGATTGGCTCGTTGAGTGTTTTACTGACTTGGCAGTTGAGATGGAGAGATAAAAAGAGGAAGAGTGAAGAGGAGGGAGGCGGAGAAGTTGGTCTGACAGTCATTGACTCGTTGCAGTCTATCAGAGGATGAAGCAGCAGCTCGATGGGTGTGGCTGATGTGTGACTGATGGTGACGGCTGCTCCTGCCTTTCACGGCCCATTGTCCAGCAGGCAGGACAGCATGTGACGGACAGCAGGACCACTCCCTTCATTTCAATCTGTTGCCCCGAGTCTCAAAGTACTGCAAGTCTGGGAGGATGCTGATTTAACAGCCTTGTTGATTATAGAAGGCGGTGCAGTGGCAGCCATAATAGTGGTAGTGACACGTCAAACATCTGAAGTAAGGACATTTTATGAATTAAGCTGATTTAAATACGGTTTACAACGCATGCAGTTATATTTACTCAATTGCTTTTACTTGAGTAATGTTTTTATGAACTACTGCTACTCTTAGTTGAGTAAAATTTCAGAATACTCTGTCCAACTTCAATGAAGAAAGGACAACCATATTTTAACCAAAAATATATGAGACAGAGACACACTTTCTATCTGCTGAGCCTGTTGTGACATCTGGAGATTTATAAGACACACTAAACAATATAAATTGTCACTGGAAGTACATTATCTTGTATACGCATTACCTACTGTAAGTAATAACTTCATGTGAAGTTTTAATATTGAAAAAATAGGATTTTAAAAAGTGTTTCTTCTGCTTGAATGTGTTATTTTGTATTTATTTGTTGTAATTCTTTCTATTTTGGTCTTTAAGATGCCAGAACTTCCACATAACTTCATAAAAAATATTTGTTTCAAGACATTATGCTAAAATATAAAATCAGATGTTATGATTAGTTACTCAGTACTTGAGTTGCCTTTTTACCAAATACTTTTCTACTCGAGTAATTTCTTGGAAAACCACTTTTTTACTTTTACTTGGGTAAAAAGTGGCTGTTCACAATGAGAAACACACAAAGTCCTCATGGACTTCCTCACGGTCATACAAAAATTGACCCGGCAGGCCATAATGGTAGGAAACACATTTTTGTTGAACAATTTGCAGGAATGAACTGCCAGTTATTTAAAACTTATCTTTCTCCTCTTTATTTTAGTTGGGGACTTTTTTTTTCTTTGTTTGGTTTAATAATTTTTAAATAGGTACATTTAGGTTAATATTAAGATAGGCTCCTCCTGTTTGTTACTTTCAGCAGTACCTTCACTCCGAAGCTATACCTAGATCCTCTTTTGTTGTGAAATCTCTTGTTAACAAAATCATTTTAAATAAATCCCAGCAGCCGCAAACTGTGTGCGGTGCCTGCTTGAGCTCTGAGGAGGATGGATCCTTTGTTTTATGATCTGGCTGCTCTTAGGTTATGACACTGATGATGGCTACTAAATGTGTGCAATCAAAGTGCAGCTTACAGAGAGTCTCTTAACTAAATATTGCTGTGGCGTCTGCAAACATTTCAGCCAGTGCAACTGAAATAGATCCAGGTTTAATATAACTTGTGCGCCCACTGTTTTTGTTTTTACAACACATTGGACACGTGTTGTTTGGAATTGGGTTTCTAAACAACAATTCAAATAAGGTTTTAAAAGCCCAAAATGAAAGATTAATGCACACGATGAGCGCATGTGAACTTCTCAAAGGAGCTGTGAAAGACTCTAATGGAGGCTGATGAAGCCATTCCGAATTGTGTGGTTTTGGAAACACTTTAACACTCTGCTTTCTATTAACAGTGACGTACAGAAGATGCTCCTAATTGGCACTTCCTAGTCATACAGACTCATCCAAAGTCAATTATGTACATTTCAATTCAGTCGTAGTCATAAAACAGTTCAATCAAGTTCAGTTTATTATGATTAGTGGTGAAACAGTTTCTAAGAAAACCCAGCTGACAGCACAGACTCACTGAATTTGCAGCCATCTTCCTCCTGAACCAATGTGGAGGTGGTGCAACGGACTTCCCTATGTTTGTCTACATGTGTTTGTCACCACAACAGCACAGCTTGAGAACTGCTTCCTTTCTTACTTCAAAATAAAAGCCTATTTCAGCTCTGTGAGACAGACTCCACTTTGACAAGAGATTTTGGATAGGATTTGCTATTTTGAAAATGAGCTTGATCATATTTAATAATGAAGTCTTTCTGGCAACTTTCGTATGAATTAGTTTGTATTTCAAAGAAAAGTAAAATCAACTATAAAAAGACATAAATTGCTTTTATTGGTCCATATTGTGCAGTCGCACTCTGATATATCCACTATATTTGTTGTCCAATTAACCTGTGGAAGTAATGTGGATTTTTGACACATGAATGAAGCCCAAACCCAAAGTACTAATCCATGATGTTTCAGTGGAAACAAACACGTGCGCTCACCTGTACTCTGGAGGGAGCACTCAGTAAAAGTGTGAAGGAGATGGCAGTGGCGGCCATCGCGTGGGTGGATGGCAGTCCGTACTCCGCGTCCACGCGCGTCTCAAGCTTGACCACAGGCGGCGAGGGTGGGCGAGGAAGCTTCAGCAGGTCCTTCATCACCTGGCCAACGTACATCACCAACTGCAGCAGAGATATATATATATATATTTTTAAGAGTTTTCATTAATGCTTAATGGTAGCAGTTCACGTCCTTTTAAGCTTTCAACACCCAAAAGATGTTGGCAGACGCTTCCCGTGTATTGAGGTATAAGCCATACTAATGAGTCAGTTGTAGGATAACACAATCAGCTTCAAAAACCATTACATGCTTTATTCTTTTATGCTTACTGTTTTGGTCTTTCTAATCATTTTGGCAATACATAGTCAAAGAAAATACATTTTAATTGTTCTTTAAAATGTAAAAAAAAAAAAAAAAAAAGCCTTCAAATGCGGAATGAACTAGGACATACTTTTGCTCCCACTTACAATGACTAAAGTCAGACACATTATGCATCACATCAGTTCCTTGTGATTATTTTTGCCTTTCTATTCTTCATTGATCATCTCCTGTGAGGATGGCAGACTATCAGCTGGTTGATAGGCCGAGCTCTTTGCTTGTGTAGCCTCTGTTGTAGGCTGTGCTCTCTTAGCTTCCTGCTATGACTTATGTGGTTTGAAAAGTTAAATATTTCCAAAAACAAACTGTCTGCCTCATACACGAGAGAAAAAATGCCTTTATTTGTCTGGCTGACCAGCAGTGCAGAAGGGGCTGCTTTGTTCCTCTATGACCCATGTTATGACGGAAAAACGTAGGTACTGTGAAGCCCTTTTTTTTTTTTTTTTTTTCAAAATCCTTGGTATATTCTGATACTTGTTATCAACCAATAACTTGCACATTTTAGTTACTTATACCTCAATATTTCTTTGACAATTAACCTTTCTGGCTAGTAGCCAGGAAGGAGTAAAAAGAAGCAGAAAGTGCAAATAAAGGAGAAAAGATTTTTGAAAAAGTGAAAATCTCGATGACCATTTACTTTGAAACCAGCCTTCAGTTTTCATAAATATCTAATCCACATCCCGACTCCAGGATTAGGCTGCACAAAAGTGCAGATCCCACACAGTATAAAGTGCCGATGCTGCAAATGTGCAGTAACTAAATCTATTATAAGAAACAGAGTTGAAGACAGCAGACTTTGCTGACACATCGTTTTCAGCATCTTTGGGTGAGAGTATGCTCTTCATCTGACAAAAGACCTGAGCAAGGTGAATTCACGTGTGGGTGTTTATGTCTCTGCATCTGCACCCAGCCAAATCTGCTGCATATTCTCTTTCATGAGAACATGCGAGTGGATAGGCCGGACCGCTCCGGCTCCAGGTTTATTTAAAGCCAGGCCTTGTATATTTAATGAATGGCTGTCTTAGTGAGGAGCAGGAAGGCAGCGAGAACAGAGGGAGCAGGATAGTAATGTATGTGTTTAAGGAGAAGAACAGAGAGGTTGTTATTACAATCCCATTTGACACAGCAATCAGCGAGATTTTGTTACCATGGCAAAGGAGACACTAAAGTACCTCGACGGATCCACTGTTTCGGCTCATGTGGAGACACAAAGAGCTCTTTAGGACTTGAGGCAGACGCTGAACAGGAGGAAGGCAGGCTGCAGGCAGATTCGCTCTGTTTTAGCCACAAGGGCATTTTACTGAGGGTAAGCGACGATCATAGGAAACGAGACCTGAAAAATAGCACACTTCAGCCTGACTCCTCACATAAATACTAGATGGGACTGCAGCCAGATTTTTGTTTTTTCACAAACTGATCTGCTTAGCTATAAAAAAATCTTGTCATGCAGGGTCAGTGCTAGAAATTGAAGACAGTAGAGGGGATAACATTTTGACCGTTGGAGTTTACAGTTATGATATAGTCAGCTAAAAAGTAAATTATCACAAAAAACTAACAATGGAAAAACAGCAACTGAGTTTTACAGTTTCCGTAAACTGCAAAACAAAATTGCCTGTGTTGGACCTCCAGCCATGAAGGGCTGAAAACCGTAGGCTAGTGTACCTATGTGATTCAACAGTGCACTGCATTTACCTACTTTCAGCTTCAACGGGAAGAAGAGGAGTTTCAGGAAGGAAACTCTGTCATGGACAGCATAAAGCGCTTTGGAGTCCTCTGGCTTAATAAGGTGCAACACAAATGCAGGGTAATTTACCATTTACCATGTAAAATGGCTCAGACTAAAGCCCATTCCTGGTACGTTAGTGCTTTGCACTACTTTATTTTGATGTGTACCATGAAATATCAATAAAACACAATTAACTTTGTGGCAAAATGTAAACAAGAGTAAAAATATTTCTGAGAATGAGTGTCTTCTCCATTTGTTTGCATGTATGAAATGAGAAAGTAATATGCTTTTCCTCTCTCCTGCCAGTCTGTGACTGTGTAGTGGTGTGTGTAATGATATATATGGCAGGCGTTGTTACAACACCAATCTAAACTTATAACACTCTAGCTAACACCTACAAATCTTTTAAGGATCTACAATGACCATAAGTTTGCAGTAAAATCACAACACTGACAATCTGAACTGAAACTAAAGCGGGGGGGAAAAAAAACTAAACAATGTTGCCCTTTTATTCACTGCAGCCTGGTTATGTGCAGATGCTGTTTTCCATTTTTTGTTGCCCTTGGGTCATTTCTGAATATAAAATGTCCTATTACCATATTCATCTGTACTTTACATGCACAACTCCTAACAGAAAACAGGCAATAAACAAGGGACAGACAATGGCAAGCCCATTCTGCACACACACACACCGCCACTGTGTATTCATACGATAATCCATACGACAGCGTGTCTCTGTCCTCACACACACCGAGTCTGGCGGCCAGCTCGAGTAAGTGCATGATGCGACACCCTTATCTTCTACACAAACATCACATTGAGCTGCCTCATTGATGGCTGTGACATTCATATCAAAAGGCCTGACCCCACAGACAGACTCCGCACATTAAGGAAAGAGTTAAAGACTCCCTGACTTTGTGAATAAGTATATTGATCGAGCCGAGAGCAGATTCAGACTTTGATCTTTCCACGTTTGGATCGGACTGTCGGGTGTGTATATTTTGAGACGGTGGGCTGGTGAACAGGTCGTTGTTTATAAGGCTGGAGAAACGCTTTGTGTGTCGGGTGTTTTTTTTCCCCTTCCACCGTGACATGACTACAGTTTTTCTTAGTTGCTCTTGTGCATTTCTTCAATCATTCTTGATATTTGTAGAACAATTAAGTGAATTTCTTTTAACAATTAGTACAAAAAGCTAAACACTGTGGGTTACTCCAGAATCCATGGTGAAGCTAGATTTCACTCCAGAAAACATGCTTTCTTTCTCAAAGTTCGTAGTTTGTCTCTTAAAAGTCTGACCAAGTCATTGTGATACAGAAAGAAAAAGACAGCACAAAGAAAAAAACATAAAAGTAGAAATAGGAGCATAAGACAATCTGCTTAAGAAAATTTGCTGTAGGAAATACAGCAAAGTTTTCCTACATTTTCTGACTGTTATGGTAAAACCAACATTATGCCAGCAAGTTTATTGAAACTTCTGTTTTACCATAACTTCTTACTGTTGTGGCTTTTTATTTTTGTTGGCCCTTCTAGGCCACTGTATAAAAAATATACACTACCTAGAAATCACATTTATAAAATCCCTCAGATTTGCTTCGAACTGATTTTTTTTTGTTGTTGTTGTTGTTTTTTAAATACACCAGAATCCTGGCTTAATGTTAGCTTTTCTTAATATATTTGGCCTCTACTGTCACTACCTGTAAGCATACTTTGAAATATTCCCCCTGGCAGAGTATTTGCATGATTCCCAATGCATTATGCTGAAGTATTGCAATACTACGATGCAATTCTTGACCACATAGTTTCTCATGTCTACTGTTTTCTAAGTCAACCAAAGTCGACCTGCGATGAAAACCAAGAAAGAACATTAAAGGACAGTGGTGAAGCATGTGTGTGTGTGTGTGTGTGTGTGTGTGTGTGTGTGTTTGTGTCTGTAGCTCAGCCTTAGCCTTAGATAACTCCAACATCACAATGGCAAGGCGCTGTAGCGAGTGAGAGGTGCAGGGTGATGAGCCCTCGGGGCAGACAGACCAAATGGCTGGTCCAGAGAGAGAAAGCTCAAACGCTGATGGGGCCAATAAAACGCTCCGCAGAGCGAGGCTGGTAATGCCTAACTAGAGGGAGGGCAATGAGTGTTTTTAGCAGGCGACAGAGAGATTGCAAGTATGCGTGTGTTGGAGTTTATGTGTGTGTTTGAAATGGAGTTCACACGGGGCCGTGGTGCACCAGAAGAATGGACTCTCTTCCTCCTGGGGGAGCCAAACAAGGGGTTCAGACACAGGGCACCCACCAAGCGCTTGAGGCAGGGACAGAAAGGGCACAAAAACACGCTGCCCATCACACACACCGAGGGACTGAGGCGGTATGACTGCCTGTGTGTCACTGAAAATGTCATGGAGGTTTCATTTGACATGTTTCCAAGGTCTCCTGTCACACAGGGCAGGACACTGTCTCAATAAACATCTAAAAGAGAGAGCCAAGCGGTCTTCTGGCACTGATGTGTCCTCATATGTGTCGCCTTGCTATGTCAGGGGCCCTAGACTAGCTGGCCCTTGTGTCCCTGCCTGGGGATATATGGCCTTAGTGGTGTCAGAGACAGGTCACTGGAAGGAGGTCAAACGATGAAAGGAGGTTGAAAGGTGAAGAGAAGGAGACGGAGCAACATGACAAGAAAGGCAGCATTGTAAAGGAGGAGAGCATCATCCTGATGGCCTGTGTTTGTGAGGTTACCTCGCAGATACCCATGGCCAGAGGTGATCTCTCTTTGGCTGAAACTTACGGTCCACATGTTGACGAGGCGGCGGCAGAGGAACGGGTCCAGATTCCAGTGTATGCAGGGCAGGCAGGTGATGTAAAACACTTCATGACCCAGACCAGCCGAGAACAGGAAGAGGAAGTGGAGCAGCCAGTTTCTTACCTCATACTGAGGCTTTTTGCAGTCCTACACAGAGGAAACACACATTTTAGGTTTGGGTTGAGGTTTAGAAATCACTGACTTCCAGTTCATAATGTTTCTGTGAAAAAGTAAATTTTACTGTTTTGATCCTACTTTAATGTTTTAGATTGTGAAAAACATTTTAACAAAGATAACCCAAATATCATTTCCAGACTTTTAAAAATGATGATTTAATTTGTTTCTATCTCTTTGGAAGAATTATAGAATTTGATTTCACTCCAGAGTTTGACTTTGACTTTTCAAAACCTTTTGTTCCTTTCAGAGGTGGACTTCCTGCTCCCAGATCATCACACTGCCACCACCATGTTTGACTGTTGAGATGATGTTCTTTTTTCTGAACTGGTGCATTAGTTTTATGCCAAATGTATCAGGATATTTTTCCAGTACTCTTTGGGATCATTAGATGACTTTTGACAAATTCCCTTTTGAAAACAGTTTTTTTTTTATTTAATCTGGCTGTCAATGTCTATTATGTTGATGTGTTTGTTAAAGAAAAGTAAACATGTACTAAATGTATCAACCAAGAGTAGCACGCAACAGTTGCAACACTGCTACATGATCTGACTCCAAGAAAACTTAGGCAGAAGTTGCCTAAAAAAAAGAAACTGCTTTTTTATTCCTGTATGTAATTCTTGCATAGGACAGAATCTCCAAATTCTGTCCTACACACAAATTCTCCTTGCGGTGCTCTGCCAGTCAGCTGGTTGAAAGACAAATACCACACTTTTCTCTCAAAAGAAAGATGATTTTGGGCATTAAGGAATATTTCTGTATTGAAAATGAAGGACAATCACCAGCTGTGCTTTCCGAACAGAAAAGTCATAACACTTTCACAAGTACACTTTTATAACACTTTTACGAGTACGGCAGAGAAGCTATGAAACTTTGATTGGGTCAAATCACATTTTTATGCAAGTTTTACACACCATTACATACTAGTGAAGTCAACAATGTGCTATATACTTAGCAGCATGAGAAATATATTGTTTTAAATCATAGTGTTAATACAGTAATTTTGTAAATCTGTACAATATGTGTTACACCAGGAGAAGCTCGTACTTGGCCCTGCCTGCACAGGCTGACATAAAACATAATAGAAGCCAGCAGAGGAATCATTGGAATAAGATTAGATCATTAGATCCAGTTTTGCAACCAGCCCACTGTCTGGTGGCTACACCCTTTTCCTTTAACCTCATGTTGCACACACACCACAAAAATGAATTTACTATGGTGTTTCATTCAACAACTCATTCAAATGATTTCAATTTGTATCACATTAATGGCTATTATAATTGGTTGTGTGGATTGCCCAACAGAGTATGGATTTAAAATACAACTATCATAACATTTGTGTTTTCTTATTTTCATTCAGTTCATCGGAACATTATTGGAACCATAATTGGCGTTGTTTAGTAAGCAGAGTTTTAAAATCTCATTAATTCATTCTATTTAAGTGTCTGCTCAGAAAATCTGCCCAAGTAAAGTCTACACACCTAATACATGAGTTCTGTTGATTCAACCCTAAATGTTTGTTTAATACATCTAATATAGAGCATATAGCCTTTTATATGAAAGTAAAGAGTGTAAACATCCTGTACATAACTTGTCTTGCTGCGCAGGAAGAGCAAACGCCTGACAAACAAGAAAAGCCAGTCAAACTTTGGCTTGCAAAACCTCTGAATGAATCTGACGCTTCGTTTGTGCTGCTTTCCGGCTGGTTTATTCTTTTTTATTCTAATGTATCTGATGCAGGATCTACATGCAAACGAACTCCAGTTCTCTTCTTTTTCTAATGAAACACACATTAGCAGAGACATCTAATGACCTGGTATTGATAGTTTGAGTTGCTGTCCTGCCGGTCCCAGCTTCCCTCCAGCTGCCCACGTGGTTTCTCCCGGGTGATCGGGGCTCCGTTCGCGGGTCGGCTCCTGCCGGGGCCTGGATTCGACCCTTCGACCCGGTACAGCCCGCATCTTCTCTGGAACCGGGCCACAAGCTCCGGATCCTGGAGGTAGGCCATCAGCTCCTGCATGTCAGGTGAGTAGGCCGACGGAGCAGGAAGTGTCGGTGCGCGACGCGGCTGATCTACCTCGCGTAGAGGAGATCACGGAGAATACGAGTGCGAACATCCCGGCCAGGTGCGGCTGCTGTGTCACAGGTGAGCTCAGCGGGGGCGGGGCTACGACAGGGATCAACCAGTAGCTGTGAGTCTGTAGTGGTGATTATGTGACCTTTATCCCAGGATGGTTCAGGTGATGTTATAAAGTAAATATAGCAAGTGGAAAGTATTTATTGCCTAATATTGCTGCAGGGATTCGTGAGGATTCGTAAACATACGTCAGTGACTGATAGGAAGAGAGAGAAAGAGACAGAGGGGGGTAGGAGTGAGAGTGGGAAGAAGGGATTACCTGCAGATTAGGTTATGTTTCTACCTGCGTTGCACAATATTTTTTTTTTTTATCAAATTTTCTTTGTAGAATTACAGAAGCTCAGTCAGACTACAAAGAGAGTGGCTGTCAGCTGCAAGTTTTGCTACAAATTCTTAATTGGATTTAGGTCTGAACTTTGACTATTCCATTCGAAGACATAAAGATGCTTTACTCTTAGCTGTGATTGTTCGTTTTGGGTTGTAATGCAGGAATGTGTTCTGTCAATTCAGTCTCAAATTTTATTGTATTTTATTTTTATTTTATTTTCAAACCTCTAAAAGGATTGCTTTGTATTTTATTTCCCATCCATTCCTAACCAACTTCCCTGTCCTGTTTAGTGTTGTTGGAAGTTGAACCTTCACCCCAGTCTCACGTTTTTCTCTGCCTGCAGAATTAAAGCATCCCCACTGCATGATGCTGCCACCGCTATGTTTCACAGATGGTCTAGTGTGCTCAGGGTGACGTGAAGTATTTTTTCCTACACAGACAGTGTGAGCCCAATTCTACATTTGAATTCTACATTTATAGAAAGGTCTCAAATTTATCTAGCTTAAACTTTAATGGAACTTCTTATGGCTTCCTTTCAGCAATTCTACCTTCGTGCCACACTTCCAGAAAAGGACAGATATATTGCATGCATAACTCACAGTTGTCCTTAGGACAGATGCAGTGGATCTGTGCAACTCTTCCAATGTTACCATGTGTCTCTTAGCCTTCTCCAACAAATACAAACCCATCCAAAAATCAAAGCATAAAAAAAACAAAACAAACAGAACCACCAGAACAGGTTTGTACTTTAGGCTGTCATACAGCTGAAGTACTGTCCGCATTAAATGTTACACTTTTTAAAGTTTTTTTGTTTGTTTTTTATGCATATGCTATCACAATAGGATGCTGCAGATACTAAAAGAAAGCATTTTTGTTTCATTATTCATTATTTCATTGTCTTAACTATCAGCAGCAGAACTACTCCGACCCTTTTCAGGCTTTATATCAGCAAAGAACTTTAACCTCAGAGTGCGAAGCCTCAAATCAGACACTAATAAATATTTATAACACAACGTCTTCTCTGTCCCCAAGAATAGACGTCAGCACGAACAGCTGGGTGCGCACACGTTACGCACAGCTGTTTACCACAACATAAGTTATGACTCGGTATTATTTTGGAGGACAGTTTAATCGGATCAGACCACAAACTCAGTTCCTGTAGAATAATCAGCTTCTGTAGCTTCTAAAATGGCTGCAGTGTTCCTTTGAGTCATCACCCATTTGTCCTTTTGGATTTGCTCGGCTGTATTTCTTCTGTCCCTAAACAGATCAGAATTCATCTGGCTGCAGCTGTCCTTTGCTCCAGCATCTGTTAACCCCCAGAGGTCTAGTGTTGCTGTAAGCCATGGTACTTTGAAAAAGTGTTTGAACCCTTGCACTTTTTTGCACCTTCAGTCTGCAACCACAAACCTTTGTGTGTTTTATAGGGATTTTATGAGACAGACTAATGAAAGGGGAGATAAGGAAGTAGAGAGAGAATTATCATCTATTTTCCTTTTCTTTTTTTTTTTTTTTACAAATGTAAATATTTATTCAAACCCTTTCAGTCTGATACCTTTAAATGAAACCTCGCTTACCCAGTCGCTAATGTTAGCCAGTCACATATAAAGCACCAGCTTGACGGTGAAGGAAACTATAAAGTTTATTGCAAATTGCAGTAAAATGCATACAAATTCACACCACACTTTTCAGATTTTTACTGCAAGAAAAAAATACTTTGAAAATTATGTATAACTATATCTATGTACTTCTCAGTTATGTGCTTCTTGCCTGTCATAAAATTCCTCCAAAATATTTTGACGTTTCTAGCTTTACTGGAACAAAATATGAAAAGATTAAAGGGGTTCCTCTACCATGTAACGCATATAATATTTAGTTTCGTGGCTGTAAACTGGGATGTTTACATATTCAGTCTGATAGGAAATTATTCGAACGAAATAAACAATTTGATTAATTGTTAGTTTTCATTTTCAGTTTGTGTTTGCGTTTTGTCAACACGGTAAACAGAGGCACGCTGACTGTCAAAGGTCAAACAAAGTGAGAAGGTCTCGGAGAAACAGCTGGACGATGCTGACGTTCTGCTGCCACACAGTCGGCTGAGTTTTGACGCTCTTTGTTCCAGGAAACAATGAAGTGGCTCCCCGCACCGCCCCCAAATGAGCGCATCCCACTGTACGCAGCGTCTACGTAATCTGGCTGCTGGAGCTCGGAGAACAACAACACGCACTCGGGACTCAGGGATGCTGCTGGGACCCAGTGGATGATGCGCGCCGCGCTCCGCAGGAGTCACCGCCATTACATCATCTCCCTCCGCTCGAGAGCCGTTTAGTCACCGTCTCTGACTGGGATCCCGGCCGTTTGGATCGAGCAGCGGGGATTAATGGAACGCGCAACGATGGCGTTTCAATGAAAGCAGTGGAGGGGAGGGGGAGAGCAGGAGAGACGTGCACCGTCATCAGCATCTGTCCGCCAGCTCCCTTTGTTTTCACCGGAGAACGTGAATGGCGAGAGATGACATGGCAGAGGTAGACTTGCCGTCAAACGGAGCGGAGCCCCCCGGTGAGGCCTCCCCGGCGTTCCCCTATGAGGAGTACGAATGTAAAATCTGTTACAATTACTTCGACCTTGACCGGCGGGCTCCGAAGATCTTGGAGTGTTTGCACACGTTCTGCGAGGAGTGCCTGAACACGCTTCACCTTCGGGAGGAGCGGCCATGGCGCATCAGCTGCCCAGTGTGTCGCCACCGGACGCCCGTCCCGGACTACCGGATCCAGAACCTGCCCAACAACACCAAGGTGACGGAGGATTTCCCGCTCTACATCGACTCGGACCCCTTGCCGCAGGACGCCCTGCCGCCGTACCCTCCGCCTCTGCACCCGGCTCTTGTCGCCCTCCGCCGCGAGGAGGCGTCGGGCGCGTCCGGCGCCA
This sequence comes from Poecilia formosa, assembly GCF_000485575.1. Taxonomy (NCBI): domain Eukaryota; kingdom Metazoa; phylum Chordata; class Actinopteri; order Cyprinodontiformes; family Poeciliidae; genus Poecilia; species Poecilia formosa. The sequence goes on from NW_006800077.1 coordinate 1,129,146, forward strand.
GCCAGGCGACCCCTTCCACCACGGTGTCCACGGCCACTACCCTCTCTCAGGACTCGGTGCGCTACGACAGCTGTCAGAGCTGCAAGAGGGTGGCGCTGACCACCGGCTGCGTGTGCGTGATTTTCTCGTTCCTGTCCATGCTGGTGCTGCTGTTCATGGGCCTGATTTTTGTGCACAGCCACAGCATCCCCCCTTCTCCGGCCGGACCCATCTGCTTGTCGGTCGCCAGCATCCTGGCCATGTTCTCGGTGGTCGTCACGTGGCTCATCTGCTGGCTCAAATACAGACCTGACCACGAGACAGGCCGCACTTCCGCTACCAGTAACTCCAGGAGGAACGCCTGATTGGCTCCTGGCTCTGATTTACCAGGGCTGTGTGTGTGCGTGTGTGGGTGTGTGTGTGTGTTTGTGTTTGTGAGACCATGTACATAGGAGCCTCCTGGCAACTGATTTTTTTTTTTCTTGCTCCCTTTACTTTTTTTTAAGGGAAATGGCCTTTTATCAGTATAGCAAACACCTAAAGGTCTTCATGTTGTTTGGGGCAATATAGGCCAACTTGATCCTTGATAATCTTTTTCCTAAACTTATGCACTGGACTTTGGGGTTGACTGGACGTCTTGCTGCGTGAACTTCTTACTTTGATGAAATTTTTGGGGTGTATTTGGTTTGATAAAAGAACATGAAGTACTTAGATTTGGGTTCGGTACCCTTCCCGTCACTGTCTAGCTATATAATATGCATTTACCCCCACTATGCCACTCACTGTATGATAACTGTCCACAATGATTCAGTCGCATCTCAGAAAAACCCACCAGTGTTATTGTACAGATATGCTCACTTTTTGGGGGTTTTGGTTGAAAGGGTTTGGTTTTGATGGATGCTTACTGTGTGTTTATGTGGTGAATCTTTAAATCGGATCTCAGCTAAGCTGCATCCACAATGGAATCATGTAAATAGGTCAGAAGTATGGACAACTGCTGTGGGATGTTTGGTGTAATCAGCCTTTTTTTTTTTTTTTAGAGACCTTGCTTTGTGCTTTACCTTTATCTTGCAGGATGATACTGTTTTTACTGCCCACTTCTTCCAAACAAAGGAATATGAAGAGACAAGTTGTGATTTTGAACCCGTGTTTTGCTACTTTAGTGCATGTGAGGTCATTCTATTCCTTTCTTTACTTTATAATGAAAGAGACGGTTTGTCTCCTGACTTTTGTGCCTCACCGTGTTTCAAAATGAAGTCAAACTTCACTGCTTTCAGAATCAGACAGTGTCGAAGCTCGGGTGTAAATGGGGATTCCCTCATCTGCTCTCATCTTCTACTCACACTCTGGAAGTTAAAGACAGGGTTTTCCCAACGTATAGCACCTTTTTGTATGTTAGAATAATGTAAAAGCTTTTGCATGTTGCTTCTGAGGAGAGAAATGTTGAGCAGGTGCAGTCCAGATTCCCACTTCAGCTGCTTCCAAGTTCACCTCTCTTGTTTTTCTCCAAAGCCATAATTAAGAATTGTGTCACCTTTACAAGCGCAGTGAGCCGGTTTTGAATTGGTTCACTCCCCATTAGGTTTGGAAGCCAATTAGCTGTACTCAAACAACAGACTGTTAGAATACAACTAATAACTTTTGTTTCAACAGGTTTAATTTTTGTGGTTACAAAAAGCTCTTCAATTTGTTAAATTGCGGCTTTACATGTTAGAATTAATTTCTTTGAAATTGTCTGAAAACAAAGAGATTTGCCGGCCTGACCCTTATGTCTGTGCTAACGAGAAGATTTTTTTATATCCCCAAATTAACAAACAAAAAACAATTTTTGGAATATTTTTATTGAATTATATTAGCAAAATTTTAACTAATAATTAAGATAAACTTGTTTAACTGGTAGGTCCTCCTTTCCCTTGACCACCCCAGCTAAGACCAGCCTTTTGTTGACAATGCCTGCCTCAAGGTTAGAAAGCTCCGCTTACAATTTGGACTTTATCATCAGCATAATCGTAGTATCTGAAATTAAAAAAAAAGGCTCTTCACTTTTAAAAAAATTGATGGTTTGTTATTTATCCATAACACAGATCATATTATCATAGCAGCCACTTTGTTCTGTACTAAAGAGAGCCTAATCACCTACACTGTTAAAATTGGCTTTTAAAATTAATTCAACAATTTGTAAACAATTTGTGTAATAGAGTATTTCTGAGTAGAAATCATGTAAGTTCTACTGCTAAAAAACAACTTCCAAACATGTTCTAAAATGTACAGCTAAATTAGATTAATTGTAACTGATTGCTTATATTGGTTTGCCCTTCTGATTTGTCCACCTTGCTAACAAGGAACCACAAATAATACTTTTTTGTTAAGGCATAAAATGGTAATAAACATTTTAAATCTGTTCTCACAGGGTGATACACAAGCTTTTCTCTAATTTGCGTCGTAACCTCAGGGTTAGAAACTCAGCTTTATCATTCAGATAAATGGGGTGCAGTTACCTGCAGTGATTTTTTTTAAAAAACTGGTAAAATTGAACTTGATTTGTGTCAAGTTAAATGAATATTCCTGAGTAGACGTCACGTAAATTGAAAACGTAGTCAATCCACTAAACGAGTTGCCTTCTAACCAGTTACATCGTTTTGTGGCATCGGACTTATTTTAGCAGGACATTCAAAGACGCTTCACATGAAATCAGTGATTTCCATTCACACACATTCACATGAATATAATTTTAACACATTAATATAAGATTCAGGCATAAAATGTTATTAAAGTAGTGATACATTTTAAATGTATTCAAACACTTGAATGCATTTCAAATGCTGTGGTTTCCACTTACAACCACACCTCATTGTGTCACTCATGGGCATAGACTGCCTCAAGACTTAGAAGTTCATCTTGCTAGCTAACTTAGCTTTAGCATTAGCACTGTGGCTGACCTAGTTTAGCTGGATGCAATCTTTAATTCTTGCTCCAACACAAAAACCACCAGTCTTATTGCAGTTTTTAACATTTAATTGATAACACAACTTGTAACACCCTTCAAGATATGTATCTTCCAGATACTGAACCAGATGAAGATGAACAGTTAGCTTAATCAACATATTTAGTCAAATTGAGTTTAAAATGATTAGGTATGCTTTGCTACCAAAATAAAGTAGATAATGTTAGCATTTTGCTATTATCGTCCATTACATTTACAAACTAATTTGCTTGATTAAACTATAACTATATAATACATAAAATGTAATAGGTAATACCTTCCCAAAACATTTTTATAGCGAATGTGGCTGAGTTTAGGTAAATGCGGTAGGATTATGGATGTCGAAAGCTGGTAGGTAACTATAAAAACACCCTGCAGATGCTGAAATGAAAATATTTCCACCTTAAATGTTTGCATGCTGGAATACACTTTGAGTCTCCATGGAATACAACAGAATCAGGATCAGACAGCAAAGTGTGATGGAAGTGGGCTAAACTGGAGGGTGTTAATTTTTGCGATTGTACAATTCTGATGCTTCATAGTCTAAAAAAGGATGTCAACGCCTGTCATGAATTGTAAAACTGAGAAATTGTGAGACTGATGTTTTTCTCTGAGCCGTTCTGTTTGAAAGTATTCCTGGCTGCAGTGGAGGAGGGAAACAGCAAAGCCAGTTTCCCGTGGTTATTGATGGTTATTGAGCTAGAACCCTGCCAGTCCGATTGCTTCAATCTTCCTGCTCGACCTTTCCCCAACAAGTACGATGCACTTTCACCCTCTTATTTTACACAAGTAATGGGGGTAAAAATCTTTGACCAATGTAAGCATAATGTATTTATTTCTGAGGACCTAGAAAACGTTGTCAGTTTTTATGAGAGTCTGTGGTTGTCGTTCAAGTTCCAAATGTATTTGCACAGAGAAATGTCCTTTATGTGCTGATTTACATGCATAAACACATTTCAGTAATAAAGGAAACATGCATACCAGTCACATTGGTTTCATCTGTCTCTCCACAGAATGAAAACAACAGCTGTTGGAGAGGCCTGTTACTTAGGCAGTTTTTTTTCTCTCATGTTAGCTCTTACATAATGTGGTTCACAATAAACTGAGTATGATCCAACTTGACACATTAAGCTCCCTGCTGTGCATCAAATATGCCCCCTACTGGATGACTAAGGATGTTACATGCTAGTAAACAAAAAAAAAAAAAAAAAAAAAAAAAGAAAGAAAAAAAAGTGAAATCCTTTTCTAGTGTCAGGCAACAGGGTGGTTGCATTTTTCATGCAGAGTAAACTTCTGGTGGTACAAGCTTGATGAAGTGCAAATAGATTTTTTTCAGAGTGAGCTAAATGCTAATTTTCCATTAATATCTCTTAGATTCGTCATACTTGTTCGTACAAGGCCTCCCTGTTGGCTGAAATAAAACAAGCTTTTCATGAGCTGGACAGATAAAAGCCTGGGTGGACTATTCAGCAGCTAACTGCGGATGCATGCATGCGTCACATCACGGGCTTAACCGAAAAGTTCCAAAACCAGCATGACGCATTTATTAAAGATGCCACATTCATGATATATCAACAGTGTGCAAACAAGCCTGTATTTACTGGAAGTGAGGGCTGTTGCATCCAGGTATGTTTGCAAGAAAATAGTGTGTGATTGGGTTTTCAAACTGTGTTGCAAGTAAGGCTGCCATTTTTCAGATACGCAAAATAAAATGTTGTTGAAGGCTATTAAGAAAATATTTAGTAAGCAAATGAATAATTATTTGAATTTGATATTCCAAAAAAAAATAAATAAAAGATGAGATGTTCAAGCATATCGATCTTAGAAGGGAGTGTTGTGGAAGATCCTTCAAGAACTCTCCGAAGAAAATGAAGCCAACTACAGTGAATTTAGAACAAATGTAATTTCTTGACAACATGATGATACTTTGAAAAACATATGAAAAACATATCAGATGATGATGTAAAACTCACCCTAAAAGTTTGAGAACCTCTATTGTACTGTATAGGTTACAAACTTTCTGTAAAAAGATAAAAAGAAAGGAACCATGTGAATGTCTGTGAGGTAAACCAAACGAGTAAACTCTTGAATACTCTAGGACAGTGTTTTATTGTTAAAAGTAATTCTCAATAAAATGTCAGTGATTATTTGTTCTTAATTCACATGGTTTAAAGCATTTCCTTTTTTTCCTGTGGAGTCCCCCAAGGTTTGATTCTCGGCCCTGTCACTTTGAACCTCTGGCATATAAAACCATTAACTTCTATCTATCTATCTATCTATCTATCTATCTATCTATCTATCTATCTATCTATCTATCTATCTGTCTGTCTGTCTGTCTGTCTGTCTGTCTGTCTGTCTGTCTGTCTGTCTGTCTGTCCGTCCGTCCGTCCGTCCGTCCGTCCGTCCGTCCGTCCGTCCAATTTTTATTTATTTAAGATAGACTAAACATATGAAATTAGCTTTCATGCAGAATAGTCAACACAACTTAAAAAAAATGTATTTAATAAAATTATATAATCACCTCCAGAAGCAAAAGAAGTGTCTCTTCAACTATTCTGACACCTCCCACAGCTAGTAAGTATATTAACTATGATACATTTTAAAAAGCAAATATTTATTGTCTTACAACTCAATGTTTTACTTATGTGTTTATTTAATATTTTCTTGTTATTAATTTACCTTCTTTTGCCAAAAATGAATGGGACAACAAAATTGATCTGTATGGTTGAAACAGCGCCTTCTACAGTCACAGTAAAATGTAATTGGGATGTGAAAAGAATGCTAATTGTTTTCTGTTTTTTTTTTAAATGTCCTAATTATCTTAAAATTAAATAAAAAATAAAATTGCATTCTACTTATCTGTCTTGGTTCCAAAATATAAAACAATTTGATAGATTTATTTTAAGAATAATAATAATAAGATCAAAGAACCATTTCAGTTTTTTTTCATAATGGGGTTCTCATGATGAAAATACTAAAACGTGCTTAGAGGGAAAATTAAGCAGATGTGACTAAAGCAGTTAAGTACATTTTTCTAGGATTCAGACTTAAAAAGCATAACATTACAATAAATAATAAGTAGTAAAATTGTTACATTTGTACAGTTTTAATATGCTCGTTACATGAGTTGAACTGAAAGTTGTATCTATGTCAATACTAGAAAATATATGAAATAATATATTTGCTAGCTTACCTTCTGTTCACAAACAATTGCAAGTCTCAGCATGTAATCCCTATATTAATTCTCAGAATGATTTGAATGTCATTTAATTTTTTTTAATTGGAATTTGTCATCAGAAACTTGTAAAACAACACAAAAAGCAAGCTATTTCTATTCCATTTTTGTTGTTTTTTTTTTTTTAAATATTCAATATAACATATTATAGATCTCTATGAAAATTTAAGTTAACTTATTTCCCTATACTCCTATAATCTCCACCTCTAACTTTGGCTAGCAAAGTATGTTTTACCTCATGATTATAGTATAGATGTGAGTGCTTCATGGATCACAGTGCAACAAATAAACTAGTTATTTATTTAAAGCTTTATAAAAAAATCATCATACATCCTTGTTCGTTTCTTACTTTTAAAAAAGTAAACGCATTATAGGAAGTATTAACAGGCCAAAAAATTAGAAGACCACAAATATCGTTCTCTAAGAGAAAGAGAGAGAGAGAGAGAGAGAGAAATATATTTTTAGGTAAATTTTGAGAAGTTACAGTTTTACGATATCCGCTTCCTGCCTTTTTTGTGAATTATTATTAGCATGTGTAAAAGAAATTGATTTATTCAATCAGCACTCTTTGAATGTCCTCCTCCGCAGAGCATGTGATGCAACTCATTTATTTCTCATCAGGAGAGATTTCTGACTTTGAGTTTCGTCCCCCGGTAATGGATTGGACACGGAGATTCAGTGTCGCTTTTTAAAAGAGCATCAAGCCTCTATCTCTGTTTTCTATTTGCCCCCTTTGCATGTGCGTGTTTTTCAGTTCGTACAATATCTAGTTTCAGTCAAATCCCTCTCAGATAGCCACATTCGTCAGCCTACACAGTCACGGTTCCCTCTTTTTGTAATGTTAAAATAATTTAGAAAATTTCTCTTTGATTTTTTTTCTTTTGGAAACCATTCTTAACATTTGGCCTTTAAATGTTGCGTTTAATCGTTCGTGCGAAAGGTTAAAGTGAAATGACGCTCAAGCACCGTGACATTATCAAACAAAATGTGAAATTAAGCACAAGCGCACGCGATAAAGCACCCCACCCGTGAAAATAAAACGCGATGAGATTCCGTTTAACAGATGAAGAGCGCCTATAGTCCTATTTAGTTTGGACTCACCTTCCATTATCCGCGCAGGTTGTTGACAGCGAACACAACATGTTAAAAGTTGCTCTCTACCCAGATCCAACAAACCGGGGCTGTGTTGACTGAACTCCACTGAGTCTGGGGGAAACTACCTCCTCTAGGTAAATGAGGGTGAAAGACAGAGGCCTTTGTAGACTCTCCACAGGTGAGCGGAGAGAGGCTCGATCAGGTGTTCGGGTTTTGGTGGAACTCACGACACAATGTGCACAACTATGACTATTCAGGGAAGACTGCCACTGAACAAATCAGTGGCAATAATGCGAAAATCAAAACTTGTCATCGATTGTTTAAGACGTAATAGGATGATGGCACTGAACGGGGTAATAGATGCATTTAATCTCCAGTTTTCTGCAGGGTGCAGACACCTCAACACATCAGTGGCATCATCGAAAGGGGCCAGGGGGCCTCAGTCTCAGTGAACGCATGTTTCATTGATTTGGAATATTGCTTATTTCATTTATTTTCTTGTTTATTTATTTAAAATGTCATATACTACTTTCATAACATGCAACTTTTAAAGTCCTGTCATCAAAATTTTTTTCTTTTTGGTTATGTTACTTGATGTTACTTTTTTGGTTATAAAGTATATTACATAGGAAAGTCCGAACATGAATTGTATGAAATACAACTGTGGTGCGGGTTAACTGAAGAATGCTGAAATAAAATTCTGATTAGGGTCCCATACAGCTTTGGACTGGCTCTTCCAAATGAACTCATTTTGAGTTTATGGTTAATGAGCTTATTGGTAAATAAGCTTGAACCTTGCTTTCTTTTTTTTTTTTTTGGTCTTCATAAAGTTGCCATTTTGTGAATTAAAGCAAGCCTTTGTGCCAGTTAAGAGCAGTAGGAGCGCACTCCACTGCATCAGTCAGATCCTGCGAAAGATACAGGATGTTGTGACCCGTGACCCCATAACGCAAGACAACTTCTTTGTTTGTCGCGATATCGATTATTGGACATCTTTCGGGGGCAAGTTGTAAGGGCGTAAAAATAAATCCTCCCCTCCAAAGTGGCACTGCGCCAGACAGGCTTTACGGCCGCCCTGGCGTCATACCCTGCTGAGGCGCACGGCCCCCATCAGCCTGTTCCTCGCTGGTTGGTGCTGCACTCTGAAGAACCACAATAAATTCCTTGAAGTGTACGCTCTTTGTCGCCATTTGTGTCATATATGTGAGGCCACGGGGAGGAAACAAATTAGAGGTCGCGGGCAATAGCATGCGTAAACACTTAGGAGATGATATTACGCACAGATTGGCAGTAGAGAATTCTGATTACAATTTTTCTCCTCCCTTTTTGCGTTAATAAATCATGCGAGCTCAAATTTGCGCTCATGTTAATGTATATAATTTGCAGCAGTAATTATTGGTCTAAATGTTAACTCTGGGACCAAATCCCAGAGTTAACATTCATTCATTTTGTTGGACTTTAAAACGTTGATCTGTTACAATTTTTAGTTGGTAGAAATTCCATACATAACCTACATCGTATCAGAGAGTTAGAGACAAAATGCACAAAAGAAGACATGTATTTTACCATTCTTTGTAAATCAACAAAAATGTTTGTTTTCAATGATTATTGCTTTTCACCATAACGCAATGACTTAAAAAAAGATCAATTAACAACATCTAAATTGAGTAAAAAATTACGCCACGACACTTAAGACATTATTTTAGTTATTTAAACAAACATTTAATTGATTTATATTTTCTTGTGCTGTAGTCATTTTACACAGCACAAGCCTAATATGTTTTTCTAGCATCTCAATGCTTTGAAAAGTCAACTTTATGAACAGATCTGCGCTCTGTGAATTGCCGCCCCTGTCCCGTCCAGCGCAACTATGACTGCGTTTCTGATAGGAGAAAAAAGTTTTATGCCTCAGCCAATCCTAGCCTTCCCCTGCGAAACATTCGTAAGCCGCTCAGCCAATCACAACCGTGAGCGCTGGACAAGCACGGCAGAACCTCCACTACTTTTGACTGCCCACTCTCACTTCGAACCGGTGTCAACAAACAACAACAACATCCCCGCCATAGAAACGACGCCCTGGTTGCCGTGGTCTCTAAAAACAGAACCCGTTACGCTGAAAAACACAAACCCTTTAAGTCCCTTGAAACCCAATTTCATCTTTTTGACGTCAGTTTTTGACGCCTCAGGGGGGTTTGTGGCTGTCCCGGGATACTCCGGTGCTTAGCGGAGCTCAGCTAAGCCCGACCGAGGCTAACCGGTGCTGACTTCTCAGAAGGACGGAGATTTTTCCATTTACCGACCGACTTCTGCTGCTGTTCGCCGCAGGAGAGAGCCCTCCCCGGGAAAAGAGGAGGTCGGTGCAGACGGTGGGGGTGGTGGAGGTATGACTGCGTTGGCGGGGTCAGTACCCAGGATGATGCGACCCACGCTGGCTCAGAACTACCCCCGCAGCGGCTTCCCACTGGAAGGTAAAGCACGTCAAAATTTCGATTTAGTGACGTCGGAAAAAAATGGACTTTAAAGAACTTTCTATTGAAAAGTCAGTCGTGGACTCTGTGCCTAAATGGTTATGTAAAGTCTAAAAGAAGGACTTAAATGAACTAAAACGTGTCGGTGAAGTCGATTCTTTATGTCTTAAATACACGTTTTCAGATTGGTATGACTGTGGAAACTTTGTGCTGGTTCTGTCCACCTTGTTTTACAGTTTGCTTTGCGGAGGTTTTAGATAAGCTACATTTTTACAGACTAATGAAACATCTATTACTCTAAGTGCTACAAGTAGTTTCCTATTCCAAATAAACACATTTTTGTTAGAGTTCCCGTAGATCCCGTGGTCTATCCTGAGAAGTTCCCCCTCATATTTTTAATATTTAAATTTACAGTGTCTACCCCGCTGGGTCAAGGCCGAGTCAACCAGCTCGGAGGGGTTTTCATCAACGGCAGACCTCTGCCCAACCACATCCGACACAAGATCGTGGAGATGGCCCACCACGGGATCAGGCCGTGCGTCATCTCCCGACAGCTCCGGGTCTCCCACGGCTGCGTGTCCAAAATTCTGTGCAGGTACCAGGAGACGGGCTCTATCAGACCCGGAGCCATCGGAGGCAGCAAACCCAAGGTAATTTAATTTATATTTTCTTACATGCAGTCCATAAAAGTAAAACTTGTGCATGTACTTACGTGTTGATGCGTCATAATAACCTGTTGATTTTTGTAAAACGGCTTACTTGTTTGGTCAGTAAATAAAACAACTCTTGTTGTGTTTAAAGCAGGGAACAACGCCGGACGTCGAGAGGAGAATAGAGGAATACAAGCGGGAAAACCCGGGTATGTTTAGCTGGGAGATTCGGGATAAATTACTGAAGGATGGGATATGTGACCGCAACAACGTTCCTTCAGGTAAAAAGGAAAAAAAAAAAAAGAACTTCACGTAATTTTTGACAGAATTTTTAAATTTATGTAGCCAATTTTTTTTCATAATTTAAGTACACGTGTTTTTATTTAACTTTTTAAAAATCTGTTTGTTTCAAAAATAATAATACAAATAAAACAGTAAAATACTGAAATTATCATTTTTACATAAATAGATTCACATTTTAGATCATTTTTCATCAGTGTATATCCAATTGTCAGCACAATTCTTAAATTTTACATATATTTTCACCTAGTCTTTATTTCCATGGTGACATCATCAACTTGTTTGAACCCTCCACTTTTGCAGTGAGCTCCATCAGTCGCATCATGAGGACTAAGTTTGGGGGGAAAGGTGAGGAAGAAGAAGAGGAAGACGAGATCGAGAAGAAGGAGCTGGAGGACAGTGAACGGAGAGCCAAACACAGCATTGAAGGCATCTTGGGAGACAGATGTGAGTTTACTTCTTGAGTTTATATTTTGGCTTGGCGAAATGTTCACGTTTGTTTTGCAATTTAATTATTGGAGAGGCTTCTATGAAATTTCACCACATTTAGCAAAACAGTTTGGAGAGGAATATTTGACTAGTAAAAGCTGTGGCTTACAGTTGCTGGATGTTGGTAGAGAGTATGGGTCAACCTTTGTGAGGAATTCTTTATCGACCATTTCTCTCCACTAATGCTTTTCCCATGAGGCCCTATACCGTAAATCAAACAGCAGGCGATGGCTCTGTGCGGGAAGGAGGAGAATGCAAGTGTGTGATTGTCTGTGTGAGTGTGTTGAGCAGTGGTTTAAAAGCAGTAAATGAATGGCCTTTACAGTAAGTCCGTACAGCCTTTCAGCATATATTCTGTAATGTTCTAGTGCGGCATTATAAACCCATCAACCATTTAATTTCTTCATTCATTATTAAAACTAATCACACTGCTCTTGATTGCTGTGCTTATATAGTTTGAGCTCCATATTAAAGACCAGATCAATTTTTATTAGGGCTGCAAACTGCTACAAGCAGTGGAAAAAGTCAGGCAGAACTGTTTTTGTGAAAGAAAATCTTTGGTAACGCTTTAGTGACTCTAAGTTGTAAGTTTTATGAGGAGTAAAAAATTAACAAGTAAAATGCCAGAGTAAACCATCAGAAATTGCAGATTGAACCTTTTGCTGAATACTAGTATAGTTATTCCAGATTTGTGGGATATTTTGACATTTTGCACTCATTTCATCTACCTTTGCTACATTAGGGCAAATTAGATTGTTTTTCAATGTCATCGCGTTGTTTTTTTTATGCTTGGCTTGCACCACTAGAGTGGAAATTTGTGTTGCATGGCAGCATTCTGTAATTTCCATATTATATTACAGTTCTACAAACATACATCTTTTAACATGTAGACCTTGCTGTGACTGACAGAGGGAAAAACTGTTAGGGTAATGAGTCTGTCAGAGTTTGCTAGCTTAAAATAATTAAATTTGGTTTATATCCAGCTGGGGGAAAAAAAACTGCTCTGTGAAATTTAAGCAAGATTATGACACTATTTAAATATTAGTTTATAAAGGTTATGTTAAATAATGATTTAGTTTTCACCAGTATTAACTTCTTTATTTTGACAACAGGTCCTACTTAAATATTGTGAATTTCACTCAAGATGTTGGTTAAGTTAAATATAATTTATCAAATGTTGTGTATAGAACAGTAAGGCTTTTATATTTATATAAATATGTCAGTTTAGTAAGCCACAGTGCTAATGTCAAGCTTGCTAGCATATCGTGCTTCCTAGCTCTAAAGTTTACATTTTAGAATATGTTTAAATAGTTTATCACTATTTCACTGACAGTTTCACAATTTGGTGAAATTGTCAGTGATATTTGATGTTTTCACGTCAAATATTAATTCTGTCTGTTTTCAACAAGATAAATTAACACAATTATCTTGATAGTTAGAATTTGTCAAACTTTTACAAGTTTTTGCTAAGAATCACATTTCCTCATTTTTCCATTCTGAAATATTGAGGTACATCATTCTCAAATAAAATACATGCAAATTGTCCACAATTTTGTTGGTTAAACTGTAACGCAGATTGTTTTTTAGTGTATGACCAGTAGCTTAGAACACAAACTTTTAGCATGTAGCTTAATAAGCTTTTGGCGCACGCAGATTCCCCTGTCAGCAACAAAGTGAAGACCATATTGTTCCCAAAATATTGATCTGTTGGTCAAATATGTTTAAGGCGCCAAATATCAGCATTTGCTGCCGCTTGCTCCTGCGTCAGTAGGGGAGGAGAGATAAAGGTCCCTGGTTCGAAGAGACAAAATGTCCCCCAGATGAGTTGATCAAACATTTGTTCAACGGTCTCCATCTCCTCACAAAGACACGCCTCGCGCGCACAACGGGACACTTGCGGATGAACTTGGGAGACAAAGGCTCGCGAGTCCATTTGAGACTCACGCTTGGGCTGCGCGCGGACAAAAGGCCAGCTTGGAAACAGCTTTGGCCGCCGCTAAAGTAGTAGAAGAAGAAGGCGACCTGCTTAAAATTCAGCCAGAGGAAAAGAAAGGAAAAGAGAGTTTCACAGAAAGAGGGAGAGAAAAAAACCCCCGACGCAAGACATTATGAGGCCGCAATGAACGATGAATTATTCAGGGAGCGCTCCGGCTGCCCCGGCACGGCTCGGAGGGCCCGTTCACCGGCTATTTTCATCTACAAAATGTTTTCTTTTAGGGTTCGCCTCAAGAAGCCCGCTGCCATTCACTTAGCCAATTCAGTCTTGTGAAAGCCACCTACAGCCCGAGGAAGCGCGCTCACCCCCTAAAACAGTGGCGCGCATGAAAATCCCAGCTGGTGAAATTGGCCACAAAGCTTTAACAAGAAAGAAGGCTGTTTCTCCAGCGAACATTAACTTATATAGAGTGTATATAATTCATTGTGAGACACCAGTAAAATTCGATAAAATAAAGTCATTGCAAGAAGCAAAAAGACAATATTGCCCTGATACGTGGCTTTTAATAAACACTATAATTGCAGAGTTAGCCATTCTCAAACTATAACTGGTCCACAAAACAAAGAGAACTTCTCCAGCCTGATGTAACTCGTGAGCTATTATTGATCCTTTGATGATGCCCTGGCCTTGGCCTTTCAAACATTAATAATGTCCTCTAAATGATGTCGATATTGTGCCATGTCTCGTTTTAATGACCGAGGGGGGTGGGGGCATTACCGAGTGTTTTCGGTGAATAGGGACCAATGTTCTCCCGGGGAGAACCCCAGTCTGGCCCGTAGCACAGCTTGACAATGGGGGCCCCGGGCAGCCCGTCCTCTGCGCTGCATGCGCACAGCTCCGAAAACTCAGCCGCTTGCCCTCCCCTTTCCTCCCAGCCGCTCCTTTCCCCCTTCCACCCCCGCTTGCTCTCCTAAATCTCTTCAAGCAGATTAAATCGACTCTTTTATTTCATCGCACTTTCATCTGGAGAGCGACACCGCCCCTCTCCCTCTGTTTCTTTCGCTCTCCGTGTGTCTCTCGGAGCCTGCGGCGCACAGCTCGGGTTATATCTGCGCTGCATCCTCCACAGCGCACAAAGCAAAGTCAATCTAGTTTGTAAAGGAACCTTATTAGGGTGGTGTGTATTGTCAATTTGCGTGTTAATTATGCATATGTTTTGTTTCACTGGGACTGATTTTACATCGAGAGCTCAAACTGTTTACTTTGGAACAAGGAGCCTATTATCTCCTCAGATGATAACTACCATATTCCCTGCTTTAGGCAATGGAAATACCAGCTGTACATAATTAAAGAGATACACAGTGGCCTAAACAGTCATCAGAATGTGTAAACGTCATGGTCTGAAAGTCACTTGTTGATTTTTTTTTTTTTAATTAGAAACAATACTTATTTACAAATGACTTGTTTATGTTAAGTTAAAGAAAATATCTAAGCAACACAAAGTTTGCTTTTAAACTTAAACAATAAAAATGTATTTAACAGTAACATCTTACAAATTCTTTAAACATTAAACAGGAAGACTTTAGTTCTCAAAAACCTATATACCCCACTTCATTTTTAGATTTATTTGACAACAGTTTTGCCCTCCAGGCCCATTTTTAGGGCCCTGGCAAACTGTTAACATCATGGTAATTAACCCTGAAGACAAAGTTAATGATTAAAACAGACATGGTGTACCCGCCTCCACCCTCCTCCTGCCTCACATATTAACAGTGTATCTTTGAGAGTCCGAACTTACTTTGGTGAAATTAGCCCGATAATACAGAGGAGCCTTGTCGAGGACCAATACACTTACGTTTAGCCCAGCCGTTTGTATGCACACACATGTCCACACATTCCACTCTGCAATGCAAACAGTCAAAGGGATAACTTTATTTTGGTGAAAGAGGATCCTGGAAAGGGCTAATTGAATAAGCCCAGGATCTTTGAAAAACCCCTACCATGGTGAGCGCAGTCATCATGTCATAATTAGGTTTATTGAGGCACATTCCTTCAATCTGCCTCCATTCTGCCAGCCTCATTGTGTCCACAACCCCAGGCCAGTAGCTCAGGGACAAAAGGGAACCGTGCACATACAATACATGAAAGAGCTATAAAGATTTAGCCAGCTTTGTCACAGAAACAGAGCGGGACTTTGTTTGTGTAAATAATGCAACTGAATGAGGAACTTAGGTTCCTCTGCCACTTGGGGTGTGGGACCTTGAGCTGCAAATGGTACGAGGGGGGCACAGCCCACATTGGTGTCACAGCAGAGGGGATGAAATAATATGAAGAACCTGCAGAACAAGAGGAGGAAGGAGCAGACAAGGAGGCCAAGATGAAGTTTAGAGCCACTTGAGGGGATTTATTTTAGTGATGAAAAAGTTTACAGGAGACATTTAAACCTCAATTTTGACTGATGATATTGCTAATAAATGGTTGTTTTCTGGGAGTGTTTTTTTTCCATAGTTTTTGACACAGAAATGATTTACATATAAAACATTAAGAATCATAAACCCAGCCACCCAAGAACATATAATGGATGAATTTGTAGTCGTTACACAGCAAACAACTAGGTTGAAAATCAAAATTTCCAACTGTATCAGGTATAGCAGTATTTTACACAATGAATTAAAACACACTGATTTAATTGCTTTTATTTAAAATAGTAAAGCAATACATTTTTACTGCTGCTGCAATAGTAATATATCAAGCTGAGTATTACAGTGATTATAAGGCTAACTATAACATTTTACTTTGATTCTGATACAGAAACTTTAGAATAAAAAAAAACTGTGTTGTACTTTTCAAGTACTTATTATATTATACATATATATTACATATATATTTTCTGCTTTTTATAGAGTAACACAAGCCTAACATCATATCAGCTTTTAGGCTATCTCCTCTGCAGTTTTAAAATAATTTTTTTCTTCTTAAGACTGGTGGATGGCTCTCTTCAGTTTCCGCATAATTTTTTGCCACCTACAATATTTGTACGAATTTCTATGAATCTGTCTTTCCTCTAAGTGAGAAAAAAAATGAAGCAACATGTCTGCAGCCATTTTAATCAGCAATACTCAGCAACAGGAGGGGAATCACAGCATTATTCATTTCTCCCCACAGCCACAAAAGTCAGTTCCCTCCTTCACATTATCTGTCATATCATCAAAAAAGTTTTAGGGTATAGGAATATGATAATTTAATGTTACAAATTGGAAAGAAAAATGTGCACAGTGGAGGTTTTTGGAAATAGAAAAATATGATAATGGTATACTTATTACATTGTCATGCCACTGGGTTTGAAATGACAAACATATGCAGCTATTCTGGAGTTCTGAACATGTAATAATCCTTTAGTTTTTTTGAACATTTGTTCTGGGGCTGCATGCCAAGTTTGGAATAAGAAAAAAAAAATCTTTTTAAACTGTTTAATGTGGAATTTGTCAGTTTGAAAACATGTTTGCAGATTTCTGCCTTTAGCTTTTTTTTACTGTGAAGCTATTTTTGAAATAAATTCAAACTTCATATGTTTGGGTTTCAGACAAGAGTCCAATGTTACACAGAAAGTTTAATTGACATTTCGAAGCACTTTTCAGACCAATCATTTGTGTAATTGGGACAGCTGTCAGGAAATTAACTTATATTAAAAATGATGGCTTTGGTATTTTCAGTGTTGCTGTTTTTGTCCTAACGAAATTTGACGAAGACAGGAAAAAAGAAGATCTTGATGAGTCCTATAATAGCTATTGGCTATTACTGGACTCTGCCAAATGTGTCGTGAAGAGGGCTCTGTCTGTCCAAGGAGCGGATGAATGTGTCACTCAGAGAGTCCCTGGGCACAAGGGCAAGGGGGGGCACAGGGGCCAAGTGGCGAGCACCAAATCACTCTCCTCTACCCTGGGGCTCTCTCCGTCTCGCTAGCCCTCTGCACCCCTCCCTCTCTTCTAATAAGGCCTTGCATGATGACTATCCAAGCATGAAAACATAGTTATCTGCAAATGAATGGCTGCTCTATGCTTCATTAAAGCCTCTTTTTGCTTTCACACTCTTATTGTGACCCTCTGATATCAATTCAAAGGGCAATTAATGAATGCACACCAACTTTGAAGTTAGGACGATTTTCTGAAAAGGCGGGGCCCAGAGAGGTTGCGTGTGTTTAGGCGCATGTGCGTGTGTGAGGGGGGTATTTGGGGGCACCCCCTCCCAAATAAATTCGCAGTAGTGCCCCCAGCCTTCACCCGCGACGGACTGAGCCACATTGAGCGGCGAGCGCGCCCCAAAGATGGTTTGAAGGGAGTGAAAGAGTGAAAAGGCTCGGCGAAGGTCAAGTAGAATGGCTGGCTTTCGAATAAGGCCCCTCTTTATCTGCTGCAAGTATGCACTATAGGCCCAACAGTTGAGTTGGGTGGGGGGGTTGGCGGGGGAGAGAGGTTGTTTTTAAATCTGAGTGAGTGTGTGTATCTGAGAAAGTAAGGCAGAATCTCTCTTGCATGTATCCGTTTGCTTGTTTGTGAGCTCGATTGTTTCTAACGTGCATACGTGCAAGTGAGCTTACCGGGGTCAGGGTTGAGTGTCAAGAGTTTGCAGAGGCCAACGAGGGGGCAGTAAACGCAGCATCCACATAGCTGATGGGGGGACAGGCAGCTGTCAATCATCAGACTGATGAAGCCTGACTTTCTTTCAGAGCTTTGTTAACTAATTAGCCTAAAGCCTTCTGAGAGTGTGGGAGCAGGGTGCTTAAAAAGCATGTTTATGTAGTAGTCATCCCATGTGGGAATATCTTCTCTGAAAACCCATAGGTGTACTCTCAAACAGTCATATCTATGCCATTATTTGTTTATAAACCTAGGTACAAAATGCTGAAAAGAATAATTAAATCAGTTAGATCTAGAGTTTCACAACTCTCTGAAACTTGATTACAGGAACTTCCTTGTTCCAACATTTGTTGCCAAACCAGGAGTTCCTTGGTAATATTTACCATCTGAGACCTGAGGTAGAAAAAAAATAGGAAAATCAGATTTCCCCTCACCCACATGAAATGAATGCACCACTATGCAGCACATTGCTCTGTTTCAAGTATGTTGCTGTTCAAGCAAATGCCTGTGGAAGATAACTCTGCTGCGTAAAAAAGAGTGCCTAGGCTCTGGAATAAAGGGAGAAAAAGTCAAACATCCTTTATATCTGTCAACAAATAAAAATGGCAGTGATAGCAAGTGTGACATGTTCCCCACGGACTGCTGCTGGGAGTTTTTTTTTTTTTTTGTAGTTTAGACATAAGAAGTGCAGGGTCATCGGGTCCCGGTAAGGTCACTCTCCCCCAGTGCTGCACAGGAAACAGGGTTAGAAACACATTTAGCTACAAATGACAGGTAACCACCTCCTCATACCCTTCAACATCCCAAAGCACGCTCCCTGAAGTCCTGGCTAACAGCAGCAGACTCTTTAAGACTGTCGTCATGTCATGACTCTGAGCATAACAAGGCTTTGATTGATGAGAGTTTGCCTTTGTGTGTGTGAGGACATGTGCAGCGTTTTCCAAGCATTTGTACTACATGAACTTTTCCAAATTTTGTCACATACCACCACAAACATTTTTATTTTTATTTTAAATCAACACAAAGTAGTGCATAACTCTGAAAAAGATGAAAATTATTTGTTGCTTTTGATAATTTTTACAGAGGGAAATCTGAAAAGTGTGGCCATAGTTGTATTCGTCCATCCAACATCCCAGCTTTCATGTGACATTAGGTGCAGCCCTGGTTCAATTTGATGTGCACTGTTTGTTTTCCACCATGCCAGATATTTGATCTTGGTTGATTTGTTGTTGTGCCGTGCTATTTTCATTTTCAAATGGTTAGATTGAACAGAGCTTTCTATGTTCAAAGCTTGGGATATGGTTTTACAACATAACCCTGATTTTCAACCTTCCCATCACTTCCTCTCTGACCTGTCGGCTGTTTTTTTATATCCTTTATGCTGTTGTTTGTTCACCAATGTTCTCTACTAAGCTTTTGAGGCCTTCACAGAACAGCTGCATTTATATTTATAAGGTGAATTCACACACAGGTGGACTGTAATTATGAACACAGTAGATGGCACATTAGTTTGTTTGACAGTATCAAACTAAAGGGAGTGAAACACAAAAGCATATCACACTTTTCTGATTTATCCGAAACATTTAGAAAATCATTAATTGTTTTTCTTCTACTTCGCAGTTATCCTCTGTATTGATCTGTCACATAAAATCCTAACAAAATACTCAGAGGTTTCTGGTTGTAAAGTGAGAAAGCGTGAAGATGCCTTGTAGTTATGAAAACTGTTTTATGGATATTCATCTTCCACACAGGACGCATATCCTCTCATTTGCAGCGCAGCTGTCAATGTAGCAACTTCTTAGCAAGTCAAGTGAGTTTACCGTCCCACCACTCCACCTCCCACACACCCACTCACACACAACAATTCATGTAGACCCACACGCACCATGTTTTTCTTAACCCAGCAGAAAGCGTCACAGATGGGTCCGTAAGCTGTCAGCAAAGCCATTATCCAGGCCAGCATCTGCCTGCCTTGACTTCTATGTACTGTTTAATGCAGTCGACCAGTCACTTAGTCCCACAGCTCCTGAATGGAGGCAGCATGGTCGTCTCCGCCCAAATAAATGCTGCGTTTGTCTCCTCTGCCTTTTGTTTTCTGTGTTTTTTGAGAGGAGTAGGTGGAGAGAAGGGGGAGATGTGTCAGAAGCTTGATTTACCCTCACT
This sequence comes from Poecilia formosa, assembly GCF_000485575.1. Classification (NCBI taxonomy): domain Eukaryota; kingdom Metazoa; phylum Chordata; class Actinopteri; order Cyprinodontiformes; family Poeciliidae; genus Poecilia; species Poecilia formosa. Next base: position 1,149,081 of record NW_006800077.1, read on the forward strand.
ATTAACCAAGATACCCCCCCACCCACCACCACCACCTCCACCTCCAACCCCTCTGATGAGTTAGCCGTACGTCCAAACTGTGGTGCAAATAACACACATATGGTCGGCCAATTCCCAGCGGCCCCACATTCATGCACACATGCATTTATGCTCGGTGTGTACTGTCCCGTGTCTCAGTGGACATATTTAAGCCTTTGTGTCCCCATCCGATCTCCCCCCTCCCCTCCACTCTGCCTCTCAGAAATTTGTCAATGCTGAAAGTCTTTCCAATAGACTGTTGCAGCTAAATCCTCGCCTCTGCCTTCTCCTTCTTGTTTTCCTCTCCTTTGGGATGGCGTAGCATGGTGGGAGCCATTTTGGGCTTCCTTGGCTCAGGAGAGGTTGTTTTGGCTCAGAGCCCCTCGTGCTCTGCGCCTCTCAGGTCCTCAGTTTGGTTAAATTAAACAGTTTTCTTTTCTCCTCCAACCCCCAACACCAACCTCCCTCCACCGCTCCTCTCTTATTTTGCAGCTTAATGCTCCGCAGCTCACCCGGGCCGTCTCTCCAGGCCCTTTCGTACTCAGATCATTTGACCCTTTTAAGGCGCATATTTTCTCATATTTGGATGAACTGACGAGAGGATCATATGCTCTTTCCTGGAGCAGAAATATTTACATACAGCTGTGTAAATACAGCATTTTAAGATTTAGGTTGTATATACATGCAGGAGGTGATATAAACTATAGAGTGGATAATTTGATTGGCCGTGGCTATGTGGCGGTGCCAAAGTGATACAATCAGATGTCAGGGATAGTGAGGCGATGATGGGATACAGACCTCTGTGAAACCAGAAGTTAGAAAAGCTTTCACCATGATTTCTTCAGCTAAACTTCATCCCCTCCATGTTGCAGTAAGCAGGCTAATGTAGTGCTGCTGATTCAACAGCACATCCCATTATCAATAAGGGTAAAGATGTGTTTAGAAGGGAGAGACTTAATTGACAGCAGACGCCTCAGGGCTGACATGATTATCATTGCCCTAAAGTGCATGCAGGATGAGGGGAAAACTGTTGCATGCTGTGTTGCGTAATAGATGTGGAGTATTGCACTCCTTGTGTCTTTTAGCCATTTAAACAACTTCAAGCTTCTGGGTTGACTAGGTTGCCTCCTCGCCACAACCTGCTTTAACATTTGCAGTATGTAAAGGTACATACTGCAAATGGTATGTGGTTTTCTTATGGTACAACCACACTTTTCATAGTGGTGAACTAACATCAAGTGATGAACAATTGTGAACTGACAGTTATTTTACAAAATATAATTTAACATGTGTTGTTTTGTAATTTACAATTCCCCAAAAGAGTCAACAAAATGCAAAAGCCACATAACAAGAACTAAAACCACAACAGAAGGTTTGCTACAACAGAAATCATGCTTGCAAGTTTATCATAACTACCGTTTTTGCATAAACTCCTTGTCAGCAAAAATTCCATTTTAATATCCATTCCGTTTGATCAAAATGACTTTTTGTCATAACCGCTGTTTAGCATGAATTCCATTTTCCAGGAATTGTGTTTGACATGAATTCCACTTTAGCAAAATTCTTTTAGCATAAATAGAGATTTAGCATACATTCTCTGTTTTAGCATGAATTCCATATAGCATGTTTTCTATTTTAACATAAATTATGTTAGGCACAAATTCCATAAATCATAGCCTCTGCCTTAACATAACTTCAGTTTTTGCAAAAAAACATTTTTTTTAACATATAGTCACTTTTGTATAAACTCATTTTGCATAAATTCTATTTTAGCGTAAATTTTGTTTTAGCATAAATTCCTATTCTATCTTTGGTTGTGGTGTTGGGCTTTGGCATTTTGTTGACCCTTATAGATAATCATAATATTCAGCACAAAGTGCTGAATATTATGATTATTATATATGATAATCATCATTATATGATAATCATAATATGATAATATGATAATATTATCATATATTAATCATAATATATTATATCATAATATATTATATGATAATCATAATATTCAGCACAAAGTGCTGAATATTATGATTATCATATAATATATTATGTGATATTAATGTCACACTGAATACGTGGTCCCTTCAGTGAAGCATGATGGTGGCAGCATCATGCTGTATTGGTGTTTTCTTTCAGTAGGAATGGAGAATATGTTCAGAGTTGATGGGAATATAGATAGAGGAAATAAAAAGCAATCCTGGGGAAAAACCTGCTGGTGGCTGCAAAAGACCTGAAACTGGGGCAAAGAACCAACTTCATCCTTCTGTCATGCATCCGAAGTTGTAATGGAAAGGGTTTATAAATGCATTTCCACGTGTCAGACTGGATCAGTCAACTACCAGATCTAATTCATTTGAAAATCAGTGACCAGGCTGCATTGAAGATGTTCACGGATGTTCTCAATCCAATCTTACTGAGCTTCAGCTGTTTTATGAACTAGAGTTTATCCAATTACATTTCAGTTTTACTTTCACTGTGTTTATTGAAATTGCACAAACTCTGTCAAGGATGTGTGTTTTTAGTATTTTTTCTTAATTTCCTTTGTGTGCCATTTGAACTAATGTTGCCCTTTTTTGTAGTTTTTGACTCCCATTCAAATGCAGTTGCCTTTGTTTTATTTAATTGTCATTCTCTTTTGTAATGGAAAACGTGTTTTCTATATTTTTTATTTGGCCTTTAGGGTGTTAAAAATTCAGAAAATTTAGAATTATCTATTATGTGTGGGCTTAAGTTTTTTGGTTCTCTTGAAAAAAAATTAGAGAATTTTTAAATTTGATTTTATGTTTATTTCTGAAGCAATGCTTAACAGATGTTTTTTTTCTGTCTTAGTGACCCTATAGAGTTAAAGTAACAATTACTCCTAAATTGCTCCTAAAGGAAATTAACCTAAAGGAAATTAACTGAGTAGAGCTAAATAGAAATGTCACTCTTTAATTTTTTCACATAAATATTATCGCAAAGTTTCAATAAAAAGCATGGGAGTTAGTTGGTGTAATGTGACAACAATTAGGAAAGGCTCAAGGGGTATTAATGCACATTTAAGCTAACATGTACCAATGTTTTCTTTAAACACTGAAAGATAAATATTTGAACGTTTTAAAGAAAATACACAAAGTATAGCTTCTCCCTGTGTAGTGTCTAAATGCTCGACTAAAACCAGCACAGATGCCCTGACAGTCTATCCTCATGGGTACATTTACAACCATAACAACACCCCCTCTTACCCCACAACTCCCCCCCTCAGGTGCTCTTACAGTTCCCTCTGCTAGCAGAGTATTTTCTCTTTTTTGGGTGGGGTGGGGGGCAGTAAGGCAGGGGTTTCAATGCCCCAGGCTATGCCCCCATCTACCCCACCCCAGCCCTCTTTGCGAAGCCTCTTTATGTCTCTCCCCCCGAGCCCCCTCCAACACCTCCCAAGCTCCCCCATGGGGCAGGTGACAGGCCTCCACTGTGAAGGGCTGAGGGAGCCATGACGGATTCCACAGATGGAGCGTGGAAATCGACGGCAAAGACCTCAACTCTGTGGAGCAACAAAGAGCCCGAGAGTCGGAGAGAGAAATATGGGTGGAAAAGAGGGAGATTGGGGGGGGGGGACAAAGACAGGGTGACAAGGAGGGGGAGAATAAGGGAGGAGAAGGTGGTGCTTGTTTAAGGAGGGTTGTGCGCCAAAGCACATAAAGTGTTTGTCCGGTGAATGTGATACTGCTCCGATTCTTTTTCTGTTCGTTTTGCAGTATTTGTTGTGTCTGGTGCTCGGCTTCCTGCCACAGATCGTTTTCTTTTCAGCTCAGCCTCTTGTATAAATGCTGCCTCTTGACATCACATGATGCAGCAATCCAAAGTCAAGTGAAATGAAACTAATGAGCCCGCTTTGGTTCTGCCTAAAGCACTTTATCACTGCTAGTCTCCCAAGACTTGAGAGGTGCCACTCTGTCGCTTCTTTTGAAAAGTTCTAGAAACCCCGGTAGCTGTCATAACCGAATGGGTAATTCCAAAGTGATTAAGGATTTTCCTGGGCTGCCTCGGCTTTCCCAAGGCCCAAATCCCTGTGAAATGCTGAGGAACGTGCATGCTGGGGTGGGATTGGGGGAGGAGGAGGAGGAGTAGGACAGGGTGGACATTCCTTGCAGCCTTCCTCTATGCAGGAACTGGAGGGGGAGGCTACAAAAAGACTCATCTCTTGTTTTTCGGTCGTCCTGTCCAAAACTCCACACCCCGAATTCCTTCCTCGCCATCTAAAGCACAAAGCCCAGTCACTCAGAAGTCGAGGAAAAATGTGGCCCCCACACATCAGAGGTTTTACAGGCGCTCTGTGATGACCACATCTGAAACAGCCCCAGAAACAGCTGATAGCGAAGAGATGAAACCCTAAACCGCTGCGGCGATTTCAAATTGTCTTCTCTTTGCACCTGTTGGAGACGCTGCTCATTTGTCCTTCCTGTTAAAAATGCCAACATGTTCAGGCAGCATAATGCAGCTAAAAACACATTAAAACATCCTGCAGGAGGCTTAAGCCAATGTCTCAATTTTGTCCCCCCTCCCACCTCAAAAATATTTTACGTATCGGCCGCTCATGCTTGAAAGTTTCTTTACCAATTTGCTCCTAATGCAAGTTAAGTTGACTCCCACAGCTTTTGGTGTTGTGAGTAGAAAATCGCCAAAGGGGAAGAGAGGATCAGTTTCACATGAGGGGCCCCGAGCTATTTGGATTCTCTTGTATTTTATTGTGGCTTCCAAGGGGGGAACTAATACAGTGTTGCACACAAAACTTCCCCTGTGCTGAGGGGGAATTAATTAAGTGTAGCACAAAAAGTGGGCGCTTTGGCCACAGTGAGCTGAGAAGGAAGCCAATGGAGTGTTTGAAGTAGTTAAAAACCAAACTGCTGGATTACAGAGAAGATCTCACAATAGTGTTAACACAGATCTGAGGCAGAAATGAAAAAAAGAAATGAAACACAAAAGCTGCTCAGGCGTATTACATCACCAAGCCTCAGGTTATATTGCATCTGATAATTTTATTTTATTTTTTATCAACTGTAAATTAGAAGTTCTGTTCAGTTAAAATCTTTTGTTTTAAAATTGGTATAAAGTTTTTTGTTTTGGTAAAAAAAAAATGTAAGAACGCTCTTACACGATCTGGAAAAGTCTGGATAGAAATTTTGTTCTAGATATGAAATTATCATAATTATGTGGTCCATCTGTGTGCTTTGTTATCCATCCATCTCATAACACTGTGTATGTAAAGCACTTTAAAGCAGCAACCAAGGCTGATCATACTGAAATAAGATGCACAATACATGCCCAGAGTGTGAATCTCACACTGGGTTGGAGGCCATGCTTTGACTTAACCCTAGTGACGTACAATGTAAATATACACTTCAAAAACAATTTTTGTCTAGTTTCTGGTGCCAATATCTCAGTGCACTTGAAATAAGACAAGATTAACATTGGACATAGATAAGATATGTCACTAAATGTCAAATAATCTGACAGTGGGACCAGTACTTTTTCATCAAAATTAAGGAATTATTTATTTAAAACAAGAGCCTATATCTTTCCAAAAAGTTACTAGTTCATCAGTTTTGTCCTATTTCACATGTGCTAATATATTTGCATTATAAACAAGACCAAAAATACGTGAACATATTTTGTGTTTTTGCAGTGTAATCATTAATCAGAGGCGAGATTTCATCCTGGCCTGAACTTCATGCCTGAATTATTAAATTATAGTAAGTGAAAGCTGTTGCCTCTATAATAAATGATGAGAAATCTACAAGCCTGTAAGATTTGGACACATTATCCTTAATATGAGAGGCAAATTGGATTTAGTCTGTGTGCTTTAGATCATCAACCTTTACATATTTAAGTCACAATTTTATTCCTGTATAGCTACAGGATCGAAATAATTTGTCTTTCTGTAACGTTTTCAATCCACTTGTTGTGCTGACATTATTTGGGTCAATGAGATTAATCTTGAGGTGGGAATATACAGTATTTTTATCAGGTGTGTGTGCATGTGTGTAACAGAACAAATTAACATTTTATTGCGTTAGATTAGTTTTAACTCCCAACTACCAAAAGGGACAGAGTGAAAGCACACTGAAATTGTAGACTTGGTTTTTCTTTTTATTTTAAAGTGCGGAGCACTAAATGTGGTACCAGTTCAGAAGCAGTCACCTTCTGCTCATTAAACATCTGATATTGGAGAAATAATCCCTGTTCCCCTCTCTAAATGAACAGCGAGTCACTCAGACGAAGGCTCGGACGTGGAGTCGGAGCCCGATCTGCCACTGAAGAGGAAACAGCGCCGCAGTCGGACCACTTTCACAGCCGAGCAGCTGGAGGAGCTGGAGAGGGCCTTCGAGAGAACCCACTACCCAGACATCTACACCAGGGAGGAGCTGGCTCAGAGGGCCAAGCTCACTGAAGCCAGGGTGCAGGTGGGAACTTTTCTAGCTACTTCTGGGACAGTAAGACACATCTAAACTCAGAAGTCATTAAATTTATATGATTAATTCTAGTATAAACCCAAAGATCGCAAATATATCTCCAGCTTCTAACACCATCACACACTTGTTGATGGCAGGCATCCCTCTCACACACATTCAGACATAAGCAATGTGGCTTTATTTACTCTGTCAGCATTTAAGGACAGCCTGCTGCGCTCAATGTGCTCCGTCACATTAAATCACATTCAAGTTCTGGTCCTGATGTCTCAGGGGCCCAATCTGGACCTTCCTATTTATGATCTAGGGTCCAGAAAATTCTCCTCCACAGGCTCCATATGGGAAACATAAACAGGCCCAGCAGGAGCTACACCCATATGGGCTCAGCATGTCAGTCAGTGCAGCCAGCCATGATACACACATTCTCTCTCACCCAGTCTAACACCTTCCCTTTCAACTTCTCACCCTCTGACAAGTCTGGAACCATTACACACACATCAGCAAATGAAACTCAGATATAAGTGCAATAACTGCCCGTCCTTTCCAGGTGTGGTTCAGCAACAGGCGAGCGAGGTGGAGGAAGCAAGCTGGAGCCAATCAGCTGATGGCATTCAACCACCTGATCCCGGGTGGATTCCCCCCCACAGCCATGTCCAGCATCCCGCCGTACCAGCTCTCCGACAGCACCTACTCGCCGTCATCTATAGCACAGGGTACGGGACAACTATTAACAATCACTGCCTTTTGATTTTTGTGTAAAGTTTCACACTCCTTTAACTTTTTCATAATTTGTGATTCCGATAGATCAACACAAAATAGTGACAGTTTTTAATAGTGTTTTAATTTTTGTGTGATGCTGTGGATGTTGTGTTCAGGGTGATATGCAGCGTCAGTTTTTTTTGTCTTTCTAAAATGTGTAGAAATATTGTTGAATTTGAACAGTTTGCTCAGCAGAAGTATTGATACAACATCATAACAAGATGAAGGAGGCTAATAAAAAGACTAATAACTAATACCAATAGCCTTTTATTGACTAAGATTGTCACAATCAGCAATTAATCAATTAATCACATGATAAATTAAAAGAAGCTCAATAATTTCCATTCTGATAATTCATATTTTTTGAAGGGCAATTTTGTTAACAGAGATATCCTAATCCATTTAGTTTATGTTTACAGTTGTGTGAAATCATAATTTATGTGGTAATTTATAAAATAACTTTTTTGTTGAATTTATTTTTGTGGTTATGTTTTATTCTGGATATTTAAAATGCCTTCCAGTTCCAGTATTACGGGTTCTTTACAAAATTATAGTTTATTGGTCTCTGAGAGGGCGAACTAGCATTACTACGCTATTTTCAATATATTATTTGAAAATGGTCTCAAAACAATAATATCGTTTACTGGAAGAATATCAGGAACAATTTCTCATCCAGTAAAATTTGCTATCTTGACAAGCCTGGTATTGACTGCAAACTTATGTTGAGATGTCTGTTTGTAGTCGGATCTTGCAGTGGTGGGATTGTGGTGTGATTTACTTGAGTGACAGAGTTCTTTAATAAGATTAAAATTTTCATAATTATAATTTTCAGCCATTGTTAACTTCCAGATTCACCGTGTCTGGCTTCTTCTGGAGCAGAAATATTGTACATGTCTCATATCAATAACATAAAAGTCGGATAAAATGTGACATGACCGTTCAGACTGCAGACGCTTTGAAAACCTTAGGATATGTATCCAATTTAGTACCACATATGGAAGTGGCCGAAATCTGATTAATTTTTGAGTGAAAAGATCAGAATTGGGCCGTTCAGAGTCGGATATGGGTTACATACTGGCAAAAAAAGCATATTTGGTTTGAATTTGCCTGTTTTGTGTTCTCTGATATTGTCTGCTGTGTGGTGTTATGGGATGCCAGCACAGTGGCCAGACTGCAGCTGGGGAAAACTTTTTCTTTTTAATATCCTTTAGGCTCCCTGTAGACACCTGACTAATCTCGCAGATCCTGTGGCAGTCTGGACAACCGAAAACTATTCTGAAGAGCTGCTGCAGCATCATTGCATCTTTATTTAATTTAGAAGCCATGTTATATTTTTTTATCTGCACTGTTTTAATTTGCAAGATAGACAAGAAAGTGCATGTTTTCCCAAAATCCTTACAGTTAATCTCTGATTGTAGTGTCGGAGCCTCCCAGCACGGTGCACCGTCCCCAGCCCCTGCCTCCTTCCTCCGGCCATCAGGCCTCCGCTGGCGGAGGGCAGGCAGACGGCGGCTCTGCCTACTGCCTCGCCTCCGGACGCCACTCCTTCTCAGGCTACTCGGATAGCTTCGTGAGCCCAGGAGGGTCAACCAATCCCATGAACTCCGCAATAGGAAACGGCCTCTCTCCACAGGTGAGACACCAGGTACAAACATGTGCGAGCTGCTTCATGTCATAAAACAAAAAAAAGTGTCATGGGCGTTTTTCCAGACTTGTTATTGTGTCACACAACAAGTTAGCAGAATAAGTCCTGAACTCAGTGACGGATTAGCACTGCCCCTGTGGAGGAGAAAAGTGCTATGACTCTTATAGGACAGAGGACAAATCGCTGTGTGACAAATGAGAAGTGAAAAGACAATTACAGTCAATTATCCAGGCATGAAGTCCCAAGGTCTCGGCACCTAGACGACGGGCGCAGCAGAGGAGGCAGAGGGGTTGGGACCCTAACAGGCAGAAAATGAGATTTCAGCTCGGCGCAGTCTGACTCCACAGAGTTTGAGGACAGCGACACACTCATGCAGATTGGCATAGTTACAGGGACAAACCTCCACATTCTGGGGATAATTGATCATCTCCATAACATTCACAGGATCAGTTAAGGCTTTAGCAACATCTCTAACACAAATATTACACGACATGGTTGAGCGCCACGTCTGAGGCTGCTTTTCAGCAACAGACTACAGTTTTTTTTTTCTTCTTTTTAACATGCCAAGCAAACTTTGTTCAAAGATTTGATGATGTGAGTGTTCCCGCATGCTTATAAAATATTCTCTTCTTCATTGGAAAAGTATCTACATCTGTTGATCTCTTTTACATTTTCCCACAAACTTCAACATTTTTTGCTGGATTTTCGATCACAAAAATGTAGTGCATAATTGTTAAGAGGTATCGAAACATGGCTTTCAAACGTTTTTACAAATAAAACCAATCAATCACGAATAGATTAGTTTAAAAAGTAATTTGTTTTCATGTATTTCTGCTTGTTCAGTGATCTTTTTTTTCCCAGCATTTTCAGTGCCTTAAAAGAAAACCTGTTGGAAGCAGTGAAAGCATGAGCAAAGACAATACTACAAAGGAGCTCTAGGAGACAGAAAAATTACAATAAATGGACGGCACACTATGTATCATTTTCCTCCCACTTCACAATTAAATACTACTTTGTTAGAATTGATGACACAAAATCTCAAGAAAATACATCAGAGCATGTGTAATCTGACAACCGTAAGTATAAAACATTCAAGGCGCCGTAAGAGCTTGAAGGCCATGTTGTGAATGGACAAACAGCTGAACATTTTCTGCAGCCTCAAGGGAAAGTTCTCCTGATGGCATTCTTAGAATTTTTGCCTCAGCATTTTTCCTCTTGAAAGCAGAAAGTTCTAATTTATTTGTATATGTTTCATACAGCAAAGAAGGAATATCCTGTCTCAGATATTCCCCCCCCCTCCATACCGACATTCTTCCCTGCTAAGCTGTGTCGATTTAGGCCGCTGGCAACGGCATCGTTCCAAAACGAAACACCCTGAATGTTGGGAGAGAGAGAGAGGCTCACAGGTAGAGAGGCATGATGGGTAAAGGTTTAGCTAGAGAGAGATAAAACGAAAGGCAGCATACAGGCACCCATCATTTTAAGTAGCACTTTTTCCTGCTGGCTTTTTGCTTAAACAAACCCCTCAAAATTTTGGTAATTTTTAAGGAAAATGTTAGCAGGCATGGGAGGAAACACAACTCTGCTCTCAAAATCAACATGGACTGCTCCACTCACCTCCCCTGCTAGGGAAATGATTTAAGCAGGACCATGTGTGTGTGTGGATGTTGAATAATGTGTCACTTAGAGGGGCTGAGAGGACGCAAAGAGCTGCGTACCTGCTTCTCATTAGGTCAGCCTGGAGGCCTTTGCTCTGCTAGAAAAAGGTGGGATATTTTACATTTGAAGGTAGCAGATTCAGTCTTAAATAAGACAGAGTTGGTCTCACTTCCTTAATAATGGTACACAGTGCGCCTTAATGAAGGACAGGTAGATTTGATAAGTGACACTGGGTCATTGGTGGTTTTTCAGGTCTGTTTTGAAGCAGCCATAATGCTTTGACCCACGGCTATTTTCCGTCCTTTGCGGTCCAAGGACTGTTTCCTTAAATTTGATTATCTGCTCGCTAATAAAGACCAGGTCAAGAGCTAAAGGATTTCTCCAAACTGCAAATCTATTCTTTGGTTTAACAAAGCCCAGCTCACACAGATCTTTGCTTTTGTCTTATCTCTCCGAGCGTATCTCTCTCAGAGATAAGTCCCTATCTTGTGCCACGGCTTTTTGGAGCAGCGTCAAAAAGGAATGTTAGAATAAGTGGAGCCATGGATCAGAGACAAATTGTTTAATTCCTCCTCTCTGGTGCGATCTGTGTCTGGAACTGACTTACAGGGAGTCTTTTGATGTCCTCGGCGGGGGGATTTCCTTTGTGTATCCAAGTGCTTATGATACGAACACTCACTTCTGTGCTTGGACACAACAAATAAATATATTAAGTGTATCAGAACCTTCAAAACCAGCAAAAAAAAAGTTTTTTTTTTTTTTTTTTTTTTTTGTAATACTGTTTTCTCTGTAAATCAGGTGATGGGTCTGCTGAACCCAGGCGGCGTGCCCCCCCAGCCCCAAAGCGACTACGCCATCTCCCCCCTGACAGGCGGCCTGGAGCCCCCCAGTGGCATGGCCGCCAGCTGCAGCCAACGCATGGACCACATCAAGGGTCTGGAGGGTCTCTCCAGCGTTCCCTCCATGTCAGCGCTGCCCTCCCTGCCCAGCTCCCAGTCTTACTGCCCCCCGTCCTACAGCTCACCAGGATACACAGTGGACCACGTCGCGTCCTACCA
>NW_006800077.1:1161416-1245998 GCF_000485575.1 Poecilia formosa
TACACCAGCTCAAAACAAACAAACAAAAAATAAAAAAAAAGTTTTTTTTTTTTTTACTTCTCATTGTAATACTGTTTTCTCTGTAAATCAGGTGATGGGTCTGCTGAACCCAGGCGGCGTGCCACACCAGCCCCAAAGCGACTACGCCATCTCCCCCCTGACAGGCGGCCTGGAGCCCCCCAGTGGCATGGCCGCCAGCTGCAGCCAACGCATGGACCACATCAAGGGTCTGGAGGGTCTCTCCAGCGTTCCCTCCATGTCAGCGCTGCCCTCCCTGCCCAGCTCCCAGTCTTACTGCACCCCGTCCTACAGCTCACCAGGCTACACAGTGGACCACGTCGCGTCCTACCAGTACAGCCAGTACGGGCAAAGTAAGGTCAATAAACGTCCCCTTTTTTAACTCCACACACCTTGCTTGACATCTGCACTGGTAAATTTAAACAAATACATAATCAACATATTAGGAGGTTTTCTAATACTTCATTGATGTGTAAAAAAAAAAATAATCAAAGAGGAAATAAGATGCAAGCAAATTTCTCGTTGAAGTATTGATGTAAGAATCAATACTTTTTTATTGGAAATTTATGGGATAAACTAACACAAAGTAATTGATTATTGTGAAGCAGAAGAAAAAATGAAACATGGGTTTAAAAATAACAAGAAATTATTTATTATTATTATTACTTATTTATTTACTATGTAGGTAAATCATTAGTATGCAATGGATATTAATTGACTAATTTGATTTAATTAAAAACTTATATTTTCATACAGTGTTATGCAATTTTACAGTTAGCATTTGTTATTGCAATATCAATATGTCTCAAGAAGATGTGGGCTAATTATCATCAGTTTCTCCATTGCAATATTCAGCAATAAATTCACAATTATAAGATTCCCTGATGTCATGCAGTTCTTGTTCCTTATATGTTTGCGGAAATACATAAAACAATCACAAATCCAGCTTTCATAATGCAGTATAATGACTGCTTCAGGACTGCTTCTTCCTTAAAACAAATGCTTTAAAAATGACAGGATTAATACATTTTATGTTGCTCAAATAACGTTAAAAACAATATTCTTCCGAATCATCCCCATAGTTGTTCCAAGTCAGACTAAGCATGAACGTAAAGGAAGTTTATAAAAACTAAATATCAGGACACATTGTTAAGATATCAGCTTTGATGACAGATGTTAACTGACAAAAGCAGATTTTTCATTTCCCCCCTGTAGTTTATTGGAGAAAATCACGTCCGCTTCAACCTAAACCGTTTCAGTCACTCTTGATTTTGTTTGATGATTAGATTATTTCTTCTTTTTTTTCCCTCTACATATAGCTAAAATTTAACTTTTAGAAATATGAAAGTGAAACAAAGATGAGTAAAATTGTATGTCAAACTTGTACATTTATTTAAAGTAAAAATGCTAATTTAACAGCTAAATTAAATAAGGTTGAAACGACTGCTACGTTTAGTTCTTTCCATCCATGTTGATTCTTTATTTTTATTTATTGAAATTTACATGGAGAAAGCAGAGCCAAAGACAAAATGTATGCAGTGCCATATTAAGATCTACCAGTTACTGCATTGATTTTGATGTCTTTAAGTCAGATTGTAGTTCTGATTAATTAATAATTGTGCTTCCACCCACATAAATCAACAAAGTTGTGACAAAATACTTTTCTCAGTCCTCAGAGATTATGTAACAACATCAACATTCAGCCAATTTTCTGTGTTTTTTATGACGCTCCGTTCAGGCTTTCTGCTGGAATCTGCAGATCTTGGAAAATAAAATACTTGAAGCAAACCAGCCAGAGGGGAGGGTGATCATGTGCCTCAGTTCTAACGTCTGGATCCACCACGCTGCCTGTCCCTCTTCCTCCGCCCTGTCATGTGCTCTCAAGTGTTGGGGTTAATTGTGCAGAGCTGATTAAGTATAAGCCATAAACGTCCTGGCGCTGTTAGTGAGCTCCACGCTCGGTTACACGGCAGAGTCAGCTCCCATCAGGGTGAAGCGAGGCTGCAGCCCTGTCTGCTGGCCCCCCTCAGAGCGTTTCCCCCCAGAGGATCCCTGCAGCCAGAGGCTCCCTCACATCACATTACCCACATGCTAAAGGACTCAAATCAACTTCAAACAAGCCTCCGTCTAACTTCGGAGGACAACGTCACTCTCCGTCACAGCATGATTACAGCGGCCGGCGTTTCCAATTGTGGTCCGCAGGGGGTTGGCCAATCAGGTTCATCCACTGACCCCATGGCAACCTCAACAGAACCGGGAACCTTCAAAGAGAGCGGAGAGCTCGCCTCTGCCTGCCTCCATGTGGCTGCAGGTATCAAATGAATAACTAACTTAATATCCGAGAGCAGCAAATGTCTAATGAAATATCGCGGTCAGATATCTTAATGTGGACAGAAGAAAGAGAATGAGAGTGTGGCAGTGTGTGCATAAAGGACAGCACACACACTTGCACACTTCTCCGCAGCGTTGCACGGCTGAACGGTCCATCTTGATGTGATTAATCAGTGCGACTGGATAGCCGGTGTGCGGCTGGGTTTGGAGCTGCGTAGGAAAAGGTCTTTTCTGGGGGTGGACAGATCCTAACAGCCTCTGGCAGGTCGACTATTGGAAACAGGTGGTCGGATTGAGGTCAGCTGGGGAAGCAGCGCCGCTGCAGGTTCCAATACTCCGTCAGAAACTGGACCATAACTGAGCTCTCACCGGACTGCCTCAGGGAAAACACAGCGGCAATCCATGAAACACTTGTTTGTTTTTAGTCGGGCAATGTCACTGTTGCCAAGGAGATGTCTTTCTTCTTTTTTTTTCCTCTGCAAAGGTTACCTTCCTGTCAGGGCAGCCATTAGATATTTTGTCTTTGCTTACGGTAATTTGTGAAGTTGTGCAATTTTCATAAAACAGTGATCCAAATTATAAAACAAGATTTTCGAACCAATCATTTGAGACATCTCTTCTACAACTCATGTAGTTTATGTATTTTATTACTTTTTAGAAAATTGGTCAACTTTTTGACCTGAACCTGAACAAATTAGCAGACGGTTTTCTATGCATTCATGCAAACTGTAGAATTGAACATAGTATCAAATATTGGTAACACTTTATTTGAAGGGGGTTGAATAAGACTGTCATGACACTGTCATAAACATGACATAACATGTCATGAACATGAATAAGCCTTCATGAATATTTATGACTGTTGTCATAAAGTGTCATTCGGTAAATTATGACACTTTTAATACAAAGTTGGCATTATTCAAAATGTCTTTGTTATGACAACTTGACATTAACCAAGAAATCATTACTGTTTAAACTTTACCTTTAATAACATAAAGTTACCTAATTTTTAAAGTGCAATCAGTAATACTTTTATAACAAATTTATATCAGTAATGATTTCTTGGTTAATGTCAAGTTGTCATAACAAAGACATTTTGAATAATGTCAACTTTGTATTAAAAGTGTCATAATTTACCGAATGACGCTTTATGACAACAGTCATAAATATTCATGAAGGCTTATTCATGTTCATGACAGGTGTTATATCATGTTTATGACAGTGTCATGACAGTCTTATTCACCCCCCTTCAATAAAGTGTTACCCAAATATTTTGTATGTACAGTTCAACATGTCCACCAAACGTTACTGAATAACCTAATTACTGTATTCTGTAACAAATGTAAGTTTGTCTTACATGCGCCAGGATTAATCAATGATGATGCATTAAATTTAACATTTAATTCATTTATTCCACATAAAATGAACTCAACTTTCATCATTTCCACAGTGCTCCAAAAAAGTATTCACACTGCTCAAAGTTCCTCATAGTTGATGCTTTAATTATAACCACAAACTTTAATTATAAACACAAGTTTTATAATAGGCAAAGACAGCTCAAAGTTATGAAGTGGAAGTAAAAGGTTACATGGTTTCCAAAACTTTGTACAAATAAAGTATAGTTGTCATTTGTGTTGTTTTAGCTCCATCTTTTGAACTGCTTTGTGTTGGTGTGTCACATAAAACTCAAATAAAATACATTGAAGCTTCTGGTTGTAACTTAGCAAAACGTGGGTGTGAATACTTTATGTAAGGTGCTGTCCTGCCTCTTTTTCCCTCTTCCTCACACCTTTCCATCACCCTGCCCTGACCTTCCCGTCCAAATCACATTTGTCAGATGCTATGCTAACAACAGCCATATGTCAGCGGAACTAAAACACATGCCCAGAATTTATGGCAGCCATATATCTCTTTTATCATCTTTCCACCTAATATTCCCTTCGCACTGGGAATACTTTAACACTTGCTTTCTCCGTTCTCTTTCACAGGTGCCCTTCCTTATTTGAGGCCTGAGATCACCTGATCAGCCGCGTCACAGAGGGACACGTCCGCGACTGAAAAGCCTTAACGTTTGGACCAAAACCTGCTTTCATTTATTATGACACATTCCCTGCTGCAGGATCTTCTCTGTGGAGCGACAGACTATTTCAAAAACGTAAAAGAAGGGATCATAAGATAGAATATTAGAGCAAAGGCTGCACACCGATAGTAGACATTCCTGCATCTGCCGCAGAGAGGCACTTTCCACTGACATTAGCAAAGATCACAAAGTGTCTCTGCTTGTGGCGTCTTTGGAAAGACCCCGAACCCGACTCTGCACGGCAGCCTACCTTAATGGGAACAGTTTACATACCTGAGCGTTGCATCATCACTTGTAAAATTCCACATATCATCTTCATATCAACCCCTCCCAGTCGTAGCAGGAAAAGGAAGGGGCTCAGTTGATTTTTGTTACGTTCACTCATTTGAGATGTCCACACCCCACACATGGAGAGAAATTCCAGAGAGAACGAAAACAAACACAAGCTAATGAATCTGGGGCTTTTTTTCCTTTTTTTGTTTCTACTGTATCAGACGCCCTAATGTACACTCCAGCTGTACAACAGGCAGAGTTTGGTCAAGCGTCCCCCCCCCCTCCCCTCAAGTACCCTGTATTTCCCTGTCTCCGCTCTGTCTTGCTGGTGTTTTCGGACGCCAAGGCGAAAATCCCGGCCTTTTGTAGTTTTTCAGAGCAACTCAGAGGAGGTCAAAGGGTGACTTAGGCGAGAGTGACAGATGAGAGAGCTGGCAGTGGAGGGAAGCGAAAGAAGTAGCTTTAAAGAAGAGTGGGGAGGGGCGGAGGGGACAAGCAAGATCGATCGCAACGTAAAAGAAAACCTTTAAAGGTCCCATCTTGGTCAGAGAAAGCCAACGGGTCACAAGTCACGACTGAGGGACATTTGAGAAACTGAAAGAGTTAAAGACTGAAGGCAGCCATTTGCCCAGGTGACCAAAAGTGCAATATCACATATCTTAGAGACCACCCTCCCATTAAAAGCTGTTTGAAGACAAATACATGCATAAGATACATGTCTGGAAGTCTTAAGAAACACTTTGGATTCATACCTTGGATCAAATTTTGAACATGTGTGCCTTAAAAGCTTTTGGGTCCAAAACAAATAGGCAACACTTCTAACACTGAGGGGCAACGTTTCAAAAAGGACGAAGGGATAAAATGGAAGAAACACAAAGCCAAAACTCTGCAGTTTATTACTTTGTGTTGCTTCTGACCTATTTATTGTCTTGCAGTTTGCAAAGGAAATAAATGCTGATTCGATTTCTGATGCATAAAGTCCTGGTCTTAAAGCTGCAGTATGTAACTTTTATAAAAAATATATTTGTTGTTAAAACAGTCATTGAGTCATGACTCTGAGACAGATCATCTGTGGAAAAGATGAAGCTGCTCTGCCTCCTCCCTGTGGTTCTGCTGCCATCTGTAGAAATACACCGCTTGTGTGGGGTGTGAGCAGTGCATAGAGGAGCATGATTGACAGCGCCAAGACCCTCCACCTGGCTCTGATTGGTTGTTTCTGACCAAGCGGTGTATTTCACAGCAAGGATGCAGAGGAAATCAATAATTTTGTCAGATTGTCTTAACTCATATTTTACTGTCAATACATAGTGACTGTTTTAGCAAAATAAGTATAAATAAATATATTTTTAGTAAAGTTGCCTACTGCAGCTTTACGTACTTGTTGTGGATATAAATGTCAGATTCATTTTGGGAAACTGAACTGTTCACAAGAACTGGGTGCACTACTTTGAATTTATTGCAAATTTTCTTCAGTCCAAACTGGGTCAAAAATATACACGCAGGCCCCAGTTGTACATCCAACCTAATATTCGGTCATAGTCCCATAGCAGGTTGCAGAGAAACCAGAGAAATATCCTCTTCTTCCAGCTACAACACTGACTGGGAACTTGACCACTCTTCTAATGGTAATGGTCATTTATGTTGGCACAGACTCAGCTTTTCAGCGTAGTTCATACTTTCTCTGGGCTTAGGGCGGCACCGTCACACAAGCCTGGTATTTGCTGCCTTTATTCAGAAGCCAATGGGATGTTTGTTTAAGTTCATCACCCTGCTCTGTCCAACTTTCATTGAGTGTTTGAATTGAAGGATATTTTTACAATCCAGGAGTAGCCGTGCATCAGTTTGTGTTATCCACTGCTACCAGTGGAAGAATAACAGTACCTCATCAAGATGGCATCACCATGCTTTGTGACTAGATAGCTACCAAACAAGTGAAACTTGGACACAAATGAGCGTTCCAACAGGACAATGATACCAGACACATAAAACCTTTTTTAAAGGGGAGTCTTTTATGTAAAATCAACATACACCCCCCCCCCCAAAATGTTGCTTTGATTCTGTTATGCATTTTTAACAAATCCTTGAATCTCCCATGGCAGCCATTTGGGGGAGTCTAAACACCTCTCACACAAAATCTCTCCCACTCCTTCAAACTAGCGGCAGCAGCAATTAGAAAACACCTGTTTTAACGGCACGTCTGCTGCGCCCAGTCCTGATGTACGTCATCACAGCATTGCAGTGATGACGTACTGAAAGCAGAGCGTCGGAAAGAGTTGGAGCTTCTTAAAGTGACGGAGGTCCATTTTAAGGTGTCAGATTCAGTTATAACGCAAAGTCGAATTTTGATACTCCGGTTTCATAACAACTGAAGGCAGCATAGTGACTTGATTGTGCTATAAAATGAATCAGGATTAGAAGAGTGGCCAAATATTCAACCTCATGTATGCGAGGAGTTTGTTGGTGGGTATAAAAAGTGTTTGGTTTCTCTGTACCTTGGCGTCATTAAGAGAAATATTCGCTTAATGACACGATTGAAAAAGAAAAAGAACGATTTAGCTGCATCACGGAAAAAAAACAAAACAACTAACTAACTAAAATGACATTCATGTCCTGATAAGTCGGTTCACATTTTTGAGCAGAGCTGTACATGTCTATTGTTATTACGTGGTGTGTCAGCAGTGTTATGGAAAACTATTCAACGCGGTCCAACAGAGTGGCGGCTTCAAAAGTACTTCACCCATAAAACTTCCAGAAGCGCTTTTGTTTTTGTCCTTCAGTCTGCACAGACTGACGCAGCCCTTTCATTCCCATGATATATAAATATTTTTTTTGTATTACTTGACAAAGCGATGTGACGTCACGTCACGTGTACAAGCGCATTATAATTTCTATTTATAATAAAAGAAAACCCCTGAAAATAGCTGATGTTTTGATCTCTTTTTTTTTTTTTTTTTTTTTTTTTTGCTAAATGGACTCTTTGTGCCATTTTCGTTTCGTGCTGCAGCAGAGGAAGAAGAAAGGCGAGCGAATGAGATTCCCCTGTAAGGACGAATGAAAGTGCGGCTCATGTGAAGGCGGCTCATGTGAAGCTTTCAAACCAAAATAGGCCTGCGATCAGCAGACACATCAGAGTTGACGCTGAACACAGCAGGCTTTCTCACGGATGCAGACATCTGCATTGGTGTTTATTAATACCCCTCTCCCCATACTTACTGTAACAAACTAACTTTTGTTTTGCAGCCTCTCGACGCAGAGAGCGAGCCTTAAAGCATATTGTACAAACAGCCGGCACCCTCCGAAACCCCCCCAAAAAACCCATGCACCGTGCTCACATCCACAAGGCCCCCTCTGTGTGTGTTTGTGCTCCACATGCATTCATACTTTCTATTCACTTATATAGTGTTGTTTCTGTGAGCGCATGTGTTCATGCAGCCCGAGGGTGTTGAGCCTAATTATAACATTCTTCTGATTAATCGTGTCTGCTCGCCGGCCGGCCGGCCTCGGAGGGGCGGCGCCGCCGTGCGCAGCTTGTGCAGCAGGACCACACACTCTATAAATAAAGTCTGAGTCAATAACAACGCCGAGGATCACTCATAGTCTTGTCAGCTCTGTTTGCTGAGCCTGAGTAATTCAGCTAATGTGAGAACACTTGAGACACACACACACACATGCATGCACACACACTCACACACTGGAAAAGCACAAGCAGCAATGCTCAGATCTCCCAGTTGGCACACACACACANCACACACTGGAAAAGCACAAGCAGCAATGCTCAGATCTCCCAGTTGGCACACATACACATACACACACACACACACTGTTTGCTTTCTTAATCAGTCCATACCATTAAAGATGAAGACAAATCACACCTGTTGGGTTCCTAAATTGAGACATTATTTTAATTAATGAACACTTCCCTGCACTGAGAAGCCCATTATTTCATTAATGCACCCCGGGGTGTAGTTGTAAGCAACTATTTTAATGACGTCTCAAACGGCCACATAATGATAAATATTTTAGACAGAAATCCAAATCAAACAAACTAAATTTCCCCTCTCATTAAATGTTAATATCAATATTGTGAAACAACACACGCTCTATCCCAACGGCTGTTTCATACATTTGTGTGTAATTTTTTTTTAGGAAATTCCGAAAAGCAAAAAAAAAAAAAAATTGTAGTTGGCAAACTCTATGAGCTGTTTTCTGTTTGCTTGACTGATTTATCATCACAGTCTGAGTGTGTATGTCTGAGACATAAACAAACAGACAGATGTGTTGGCACCCCTTCTAACGATGTGTAAATGTCATCTCAGTACATGGTATTCCAGTGCCATAATCTCACACTGAAAAAATGTTGAAAAATAAATCTTTTTGTTCGAGTTCATTTCATTCAGTTAGGAAACAATCCCAGGCTGAGAAAATAATCCTTGTTTTTGCTGCAGGCACACTTGTTGGTACCCCTTCTGCACTTCTGTTTTGGTATTAAGGCACACACAGAGGGATCTGCAGACAATCTCTGCAGATCCTGAGTCCTACGTTTTTTCTCTCCTCTCTTCAGCTCACCCAGCAGCTTTTTTCTATGGCCCTGTGAGGAGTCTTGGCAAGGTGTTTTGGGTCATTATCCTGTTGAAAGACCCAGAGGAAAATACTTTTTCATTTTCCTGGAATATTTGAAATCACCAGGAATTTGAAAAAAAAAAAAAAAAACTCACACACTCTCTCTGTCTATCCGTGGCTCCTCCACCACGCTCAGCAGCGATTTTCCAAAAGTCCTTTGGTTCAAACCAAACTCATTTGGAGCATTTGTTGCTTAAAGCTTAATCTTATTTTTATGTTTTTTTTTTTATTATTTTTTTTTTTTTATCTGACCGAAGAAGACAGTTCCAAGTTAAGAACCCAGCAGTTTAGCAAACTCCACATGTTTACATTTCTGTAACAGAAAAGTGACAAACTTCTCTGGGCCTTCCTGGGGTTAATTTTTACTTTAAAAAACTGATGAGACGCTGGAAAAACGGTTGTTTGCTAAAAGGAGTTAGCCTATTAGTAAAGCCCTTGAAGCCTAAAATACCATCTCAACAATTAGCATCTTTGTTCTCATGTTCTTGTGCCTGTATGTCTAATAATTTAGCTGTGTAAGGGATTTTTGAATTCAAAGCGTTGCTTACTTTGTCAATGTATGGTTTTAAGTTGCCATCGATTAATTACTGGAGATGCAATCCACTTGATTAAAAATTTTAATCGCGTTCCACCGGTATTCAAAATATTTAGATCGTTTTTTTTTGACAACTTTGTCGTTGAGCTCTTGAAGACAGATTTGAATCTGTAGAAACCCTCTGCAGAAATCAGAGAAACAAAATATTTGAAATGTAAAAGCCCAACACACTCTTGCTTTTGCTCTAGTGAGGGAAGCTCTCACGGCCGCGTCGCACCGAGTGATCCAGCATTTCACATCGCAGCAGACAGGCCCCCGGGTTAAAGAATTTGTTTTTCTCTCAGTGTTGTGATCCGACGTGACCTCCAGAATGAGGCTAGCAGCTGCCTCTGTCATTCCCACCGCTGTTGGACTTGTGTGAGGACCGGTTCTGATGGCCCAGGTTTCTCCATACGCTTCTGACCAGCTGCCACTTGGACGGTTTCTCTCTCTGCTTGTGTGGATTTAGCCCAGATGTTCTGGTCTCCTTTCCTGGGCACAGTGAGCATCTGATAGCAACTCTCACATGTAGATGGGAAAACCATCATCATGCACCCTCCTCTTAAAGTGGCATCAAGATTAAATTTAATTTAAAACATACAGAATTAACTTATCTTCAAAAGAACATTAGCTGCACCTCTTCCCGTCTTCATTTAATTGTTCTCCTCAGCCCCGTTGAATCCTCATTCCTGCTCTGCTTCTGCACCAGGTGGAAGGAAGTACAGGGACACGTCCTCCAGCTTTACCCCTGTACACACACTTAACCCCTGACAGCCCCCCTGCATTCACACACTCAGTCATCGCAGGTCCCGGCTGCTGTTGACCTGAGCACTAACACATGCTGGGGACAACTTAACCTCTGGACCTCCAGACAGAAAAACAGATTGTCAGAGGAGAGGGCAGGAGGAGGAGGAGGAGACGGGATCAGGCAGAGACAGAGATGCTTGAGCAGAAGCTGAGTACTGGTATCCATATTATTGTCTGATTTCATTTCATGCATCAGTAGAAAATCTCAACATCTGTTCTCCAAACTCCTCACATACAAATGTACCAGTCAAAATCTTGAGTGTTTCTAACTTGTATTTTCTGTAACTGGTCAAAAGTCTTTTTTTGTCATTTTTGTAATTTTGTAGAAAGATTGTCATAGGAGTAGAACAAAAAAGAGGGCTGCACAATAAGTGATAATCAGTTTAGGAATGGGGAAATAATTACTTTTAGAAATGTAGAATTTTTGCCCCTCGCTGGATGAAGATAGATAAGGATGAGTTTCCTTCTCACATTTCATGACAAAACCCCGTGGCGTCTAATGCTCTCTTTCACTGGTAGATGGAAGAACGAGATGGAAATTAGTCAGGAATTCAAGCTTTGGCCAAAAACGGTCAGAGCTGGAAAAAAAAAAAAAAAAACTAACAGCAGAAATTCAGAAGAATTGCAGCATAATGCAATAAAATAAGTCCAGCAGAGGTTGTTGTAGCTGAAATTCACCCATCATTATCTGGAGGACTTCAGAGAAATTGACTTAGTTCATCGTGAGGAGCAGGAAAATCAGCTGGTAGGTTACATCATCACATGTTTGTGCTGGTCTCTCTCTTGTCGAAACTCGTCATTCAGAGATAAAGACGAAAAAAAATAATTGACACTGTGAGGATGTTGACGTTAAATCAGGTTGTTTCAACTGAAATCTTAACTGAAACATCAGAAAGTGAAGGATGACCAGGGTGTAACCCTCCTCTCACCCAGTGACAGCTGAATGGGGGCACCGGCCCTTCACTTATTGAAATGTTTAACAACTGTAATGTTTGTACCAACTCTTTAAGAGTCTGATGTTTATGCCTTAAGAGAAAAAAAAAAATCAGTTTTATTTATTGGTTTCTTATTGAAACTAGTGAATCCTTTTAAACTGGCAGCTTCTTGTATGAACCTTTACATCTGTTGCTGCTGTTTATATTCTATTCTATTCTATTCTATTCTATTCTATTCTATTCTATTCTATTCTATTCTGTCACCGGTCCAAAACCTAACTACCAGAATAATGTCAAATTCCATGATCCATTGGAGTATTGATGGTCCCTTCCTGCTTTAGAAATACTAAAACTATTTCTCCACCACAGATTTTCACTAAAAGTTCACTGACTTTCATGGTAGCTGGAAGATAGAAATTAGCATTTTAACCTCTCCTTTAACGGTATATTATTATCTCAAAGCACCACTGAGCTTCACAGTTCTGATAAAATTCGAGGAGAAAGTCTCATTACCCCTTTTTACTGGGAATTCATCAAATATTTAGTGCTGGTGTTTTCCCTCTGGGCTTAAGCAAAGCTTCAGCATGAAATATGTTTAAAAGAAAAAGAAGCAAAGATAGCTTTTTTACAGGGATGACCAAAGCTGAGAGAGTCGACTTATTTGCACTTTTCCACTGTTGCTTTGTGTGCTTGGGATAACCTGCAGCTGTAAAAGTCCTCGTTTAACTTTCTGACTCCTCTGGTGAAAAGCGATCACACACTTTTTTTTTCTTTTTTGCTTTTTCAACAGGTCACCAAACAACATCACACAGAGGAAATTAATTCAGACTGGGCCAGTTTTCTTTTCTGCATGAATCAAACAACAACAAATCCACTATTTATTATTCTTTTCTTCATGAAAAAGCTCGATGCGTTGCGCGACACATCTGTGCCACCGGCATCACAGAAGCGACCATGCAAGTTTCCTAAGCGACTCGCTTGAATCCAGTCCGGACCTGACGAACCTGCAGATTCTCTCGTTTACGACCCAGTCCAAAAGAAAAAGTGGTTCCATATCGGCTTGTTTAGGGCTGGTTTCTGGATTTACAACCTGCTAAACCTCAAAGGACTTCTTCCTCTTTTGGACTTTTTTCCTGTATTTTCTCTCCAAATTCATTCCCCAGATTTAAGTCACAGAGTGAATGTATGTATATATACATAAAGTCTGACAAGTCAAACATTTTCCATGCTCAACATTCGATTTTCCATGCTTATCCAGACTTGAACGATGATAATGTTCCTCATTTAACGTGGCATAGGAACCTGGTGCACCAAGCTGCCAGGTATGAGATATCAGACATGTTTTCCTACACATTATACAAATGATGCATTATGTTCGCAAACCTTAACTGGAACACAGTTTCTTTAACACATACTGCCCTTGATACACTGAAGTTGTCATCCAACATTTATGTCAGGAAATAACTGGTCCAGGTTCACGTTCTGGACCAGAACTCCAAAACTTTCTGACCTTATTCCTGAAGCGCCAACAGCTGGTGAATGTTGATAAGTATCGGTTACATAGTGAATATCGATGCTCAATAATTGACCTCTCCTTGTTTTGTGAAAGGAAGACTGCCTTGATTCATTTTTTTATGGTCTCACATGATGCTGTGAGTCAATGAGAGAACAGGAAAAGAGGTTTGTGGACAATATGCACAGTGTTTTGTAACTGTCTCAGCGGAAGCTCAAATGCAACTTGCACGTGTTTCTCTGCAGAGGAAGGAGGCAATTTGGGGACGGTGACGCATATTGCGAGGAAGAGCTGGAGGAATGAAGTCAGCTCAGAAAGACAAGGAGATACTGGTTAGCAAAGCAAGAGCCACGTGACTCGAAGAACACAAACACGGAGTCGCTCTTCGGGTCCGGAGCAAACAGCTTTGACCCGGCTCAGATGAAACGTTATCGAGAGCTCCAGCCTCTTTTCTGCAACATCCTCCAACTTCCAGAGAGTTATCGTCGCGACACAATAACACGCCACCAGGCAAACAGAGTTTTGCCTGCAGGCCTGGACATTACAGCACTGAAAAGTTTCAACAGGCCTTGAATTCATATCTAATGTCTCCTGACAGTCATCTAGACCAACATGGAGGCATCTGTCGGCAGACCCGGCTCATGTGGGACTCTCTCATTTCAGACTTTTACTCGGCTTAAGCAAACATTGGCAATTATATTATTTCCCCTGCTTTTTTCTTTCTTTTTTGTTTTTTTTAGAAAAAAAAATCACCATACATTTTGTTCACTTTTGGTGATGAAACCAGCTCTGGTAGCAGCAAAAACAGCTGGATAGAGAATATATAAGTAAAACATACATACCTTACATAGATAAGCCAATTGGGTAATAGAAAAGTTTAAATCATAAAAGTGGAATAAAATAAATACACTCAACAAAATGAAAAATAAAAGTAACAATAGTAAAGCATTTCTCTCCACCACCCCCCTCCAGACTCAACAGACTTGCTGCCTCCACCATCAATTATCCCCTCAGAAATTTTCTTTACAGAAAAAGTCGCATAACTTGCCTCCTTTCATTAACAGCAAAATAACAACCATTACAAGCGATATTACTACATCACTGCTTTGACATCAAATAATAAATTCACAAACCACTTGTTGAGCAACACAGCCTCATGTATGTCTCATGCTGAGCCACTTAACCTTATCCAGCTGTCCAGATAGATAAGGTTTTCTTCTTACAATTTTCCAATGGTTGCGCTCCTTGGCAGCAACATTCGGGACTTTAACAGTTCTTATACAAACAGGGTGTGTTTAGTGGAGCGGACTCACTTCAGCTATTTCAAGCTCTTAAGACAAATCACTGTGACTCTTCTAAGATATGCGATCTTTACAATATAAATGTATAAATCCTCACCTAAAAGTTGACATGAAGGCTTCACTAGCAGAAGTAGAAAGCAGTTCAGTGGAGAAGAAATGTATAATTAACAACCACAACCTTGTGACATCATGCTTTACCCAATGAATCGCCGATAAATCAATTAAATTTATGTTTCCAAAAAAAGCGCGCCTGATTTAATTTCCTATTTTCACAGTGCAAAAGAAGCTGCAAAAACAAGACTTACATTTTAAAGTTACGCAAGTTTTGATGCCACAAATGCAGGTTTTACTTAAAAAAAAAAAAATCAGTAAATTAAAATCTTGAAAAAAAAAAAGATACAGGGTGCTGAAATAAGGAATATTATCTTGGAAGAGTTTAACTGGTTCCAATCAAGGAATCATAATGTTCCTTAAATTGTATTTTGCCTTTATAATGGGGAGAACTGATGTGGCTCTCTGCCCAGGGTGGCCTGGTGCTTGGAGGATCCACTGGCATAAAAAAAAAAAAAAAGCTTGTCAGTTGGAACCAAAATGTCTTTTTTTTATTTGTTGTCCAAACAGTAAAGGGTCCCTCCTTCCAACATTTGCACTGTGAGACAAAATGGATGAAAACAATTGTTTGGCAGTGATGCTGAAGTTAGTGTGCGATATGAAGATACCATGAAGGATTATTCCACTGTTTGTTTTTATTATCTCAAATTCAAAACTTCAAAATATCTAAGCAGGTCAAACCTAAGCTGGATCTTTTAATAGTGGACAGAAGTTTCTAAAAAAAAAGAAAAGAAAAAAACAAAGCAAGTTAAAATGTATTCTAGGGAGCATTTATAATGACTCCTTTGCGTGTCATCTGTAGATTTCTTCTAGTAAAACACAAGACTTGCTTTGCCCAGATCAAATCCTTTTTAGTTCTTCGTGTTATAAAAAGTGACTGTTGTTTGTGGAGTGGAGTTCCTCATGGGAGGGTGTGTGTGTGTGTGTGTGTTTGCTTATATGTGGTGTGTAAAAAGATATTAGCACCCTGGGCGGGATTCATGGAAGAACCAACACTTCCTGCTTGAAGCCAGTCAAGTTGATTAAGTTCATAGGTCACTGTGTGATTACACTACCACATCAAGAGGGAAGATGAATCCAGTTGATGTCTGTTCATAATTTATGTAACTTATTTCCTTTTGTCTTTTCATGAGCTTTGTGGCATTGCTCTGTGACTGACAGCAGCGCTCCAACGAGTGCATATGTTGAACTTCATGAGCGCCTCGTGGCTCCGGATCGTGCAACAGAATCGCCCAAGCTCCACACAGCCAGCATTGTGAGGCTTGGCCTGCAGTATGAGAATAACGTTGCAGTGCTGCGATTGTGGTTACATCACGGTGATGAGTGTGAAAGCCGAAAAGACAGGGATAGAAAATGAGTAATGAAGATGCGGGGCGAATTAGGAAGGAGAGAAAGGCAAAACAACACACAGAGGGAAGGTGGTTGTGAGCGGCGCTACGTCACAGAGGCGTATTTACAGCATGCGGGGGTAAATTGGTAATCCCTGAGAGAAAGGGGGGCGGTGGGTGCAAGAGAAAACCCCAAGATGGAAAACAGATTGACAGAGACAGATGTAAACAGCGGCCAACATTGTTTTTTTCTTTAGGATTTTGCCCACTTAGAGAAATATTGTGTCTCTGCAGAGTTCATGGAGCTGTGGGAGAGTGGAGAGAGCTGGGAGGTATGCCGAGTGTTTTTCTGGACAAGTATGGGATGTAAAACTCTGGAAGTGGGATAGCAGCTGAGGCTGTCCATCGAGCAATGAATCAGGATGAGGTACCGTGAAGCAGAGGCCCTTACAGGAGCCAGATGGGCCCCTGGCTCGACCCAGCTGAGGCTGAAACTCTACACACACACAAACAAGATGGGAACAATGGGCTCTTAAGTTTTAAAAACAGGCGAATACAAAAAGACTCCTATCGAATACTTTTATTAGGTGTACGGTGCACAACCAAAAGGAATGCAGCGGAAGTAAATACAAGAGGCCTAAATAATCTGTGTGAAAACTAAAAATGATTTAATATTTTAAAAAAGATTTATATTTTGTGCTCCATGTCTCATCAAAATCCTCTGGATTTTTGTATTTTACAGCTTTTATGCTCAGTTGAAAACACTGTAGATGGACTTATGATCAGTTTTTAAAGATCTCCGTTTGATCTTTTACGTTGTAGAATTTCTGTTTCTCCTTTCACAACCAAACTTTCATGTCTGCAGTTCTAGAATTTGAAACATTTCATTTGTCTCTGAAAACTGACTATGTGCAGTTTCCAACAGCAATGAGAATTCAACAAAATTACAACTACTCAAATTTTTTTAGAGATGCTTCTTTTGTACGATGCTTAGTTTTAATGTGTAGAAGAAAAAGTTAAATTGGCAGAAACTGCCCTTAAAATAATATAAACATAGCTTAAAAATATTAAATGACATTGTTGTACATTCTGGAATGTTGTCTTTTCTGTTTTTTTTTGTTTTTTTTAGATTTAAGAGTGAGGGAAAAAGAAGAACTTTGTTGTATCTTCTCTTGTTACTTTGAGAGCCAGAATTCACTCATGAAAAATGATCTTGCTCGTCTTGCAACAGCAGCTAAGAGATCAGCTTCTCTTGGGTTTAAGATACCAAAAGAAGCAGATTTTTTTTGGATCCAGACTGACCCAATGACCCTTGTCATTTTCTTAAGATTATTTATGAGTTATTACACTTTTTCCTCGTGTAGAAAATGCACAGTTATCCAGAATAATGATTGCATCATCTGCAAATAGCTTAATCGTCATCATGCACCAAAGTATTATAAGATAAGATATAAAATGTAAGAAATGCACTCATTTTCTCTAGTGGGAGTGACTTCCATCAGCCTTGCTCCTTTACCTGACCTGTAGTTCTAAATCTCTGATAAGTAAAGAGATTTGTAGGTCTTTTTTTAACCAGTCGCCTTTACATGGTTTTGTTGGGATGAGAATAAACAACCAATCCAGCGTCAACTCTCTCAAACAATGCAGGTTTAGGATTCATCCTATTTCCATTCAATCAAGGAAAAACACACACACACACACACATGCACACGCGCACACATATTGAGTTGCATCTAATTTTCTTAATTGATCATTATGCGAGCAAACAGCCAAAGCCATTGCTCAGTCGTCGTGTTTTACAGATGCGGCTGGTGATTTTGACAGATGGCGTTGTGGCCACAAAACCAAGATATTGTCAGGGTTGAGCAGCAGGCTGGAAATATCTAGACAGTGACCACAGATTAATGCTCAGCTTTTATTGAGAATTTGAGTGTAATGAGATCCAGTGGCCTTACAAGGGAGAGCAGAGAGCTGAGAAAACAGAAAAGGGTTGACACGAATGAACTGCAGTCTTACAACGCTGTTATTTTTTAATCTTAGTGGGCTATGTTATCCTAAGGCATAACGTAACCCACATATTATGCCTTGACAATATAGGAGTTACATATGTCAGGTTAAAATATGAAAGTATATACATAAAAATATAAAAAGTAAATAAATAAATAAATAAATAACACACATATCAATCTACATATTGACTTAAGCTTAAATGGGGGCATTGCAAGAATTTCAAAATTCATATAATTTTGAACTTGAAATGACAAAAAAATACGTGAATTTATGGTGGCAACAATTTTATTTAATGACCTTTTTTTTCTATGTTTTTAACACAATTTAAAATGAGTTTAATTTAATGATTTTAAAAACACATGGAGTGTTGAAGTGGTAGTTCCTTGATGAAACAATAATGTCTTCAAATAGAAGACAAACCAAAAACATTTTTCTAACTGATTCAGATAAATGACTATGTAAATGTGGCAGGTTTGGTTTTGATGGCCTCCAACACTCTTGCAGAAGGAAAACATTAATGTTCCAACTAATGATATGATTGCAGAGTTTAGCATCTGATGTGGCATTTGGTGTCTTTTAATTTGTCTTTTTTTTATATATGTGTATATGAATCCACTATTTTCACAAAATAAGTTAAATAAGTGGCTTTATTCATTTTCAGGGACATATAAAGAATCCTGATTTATATTTGAAATAAAGAAAAGACAAACAATATCCGCTGAAAAAGACATATTTGCAAATAATTCTAAGATAAAATCATGCTTGAAGTGCTTCTATGTTGAATATATTGAATATATTCAATTGAATATATTGAAGAATTTATTGTTAATAAATTCTTCTCGTGAATGTGTTGTTACAGTGAGCTCACAAATTCCCTACAGCCCCAGAGTAAAAATCCAAACCTGAAGAGGCAGCATTCAGTTTTTATGCTCCTCTAATCCGGAACACATTTTCAAAAAAACTGCAAAGCTGCTCAATCTATTTTTTTTCTTTTTTTTAAATCAAGACTAAAAACTCATTTGTTTAGCATTTCCTCTGATTAACAATAATTGAAATTTAGATTAATTCATCCCTGGATTACAACATTTTATTGTTTCTCTTTATTGTGTCCCTATAATGTAATTGTTTTATTTTTGTTATTTGTTGATTTTGTTATGATTTTTCGTTCATGTAAAGCCCTTAGAGCTGCCTTGTTGCTGAAATGTGCCGTGTACACATTCTTAACTTGACTGCTCAACACTCCCCTCTGCTGGATAAATGGTGTAATTCTTTTTATGTACAACAGAAAAATGTGGAGACTAAGAGGAATTTTAGTTGACTTCTCCCCAGGAAGAAAGGTAATGTAAATGCTTTAAAAATTTGTTGTAAGTGTTGCAAGAAAAAGTAAGGAAAAAAATTCTATAAAAATATACATTTATTAAAAAATAACTGTAATAAATTCATGAAAGAATGAATGAAGCAAACAAACAGCCACATTGGACTTCTTTCAGCAGAATTGCACCGTGGTGACAGCGCCCTCTAGTGTAGATTAAAAAAATAAAACATACACAAATTAGCGCAGTCGGTACTGCATTAACATTTCTATAAACAGACATCCTCTGTTCCGTCTGCTTTCTGCCATAAGATGAAAAAAATGATGCTGTGCCTCCAGGATATCATCAGTTGTTCCAGATAAGTTTTAAATGCATTAAGTAACAACAAAATCCTTTTCTAACATCATCGTCTATGAGGTTGAAGAAATCCCCCATGCTTTGATTTGATTATATTTTTGACGCACCTCTATTTCTAAAGAGACTTTGATTCCCTGGATATTTCTCACGCTTGGCATCTACAAAATACTTTGCTTCACCATCCCTCCCAGTTTTTCCTAATACGTCCACCAGATGGCAGTGCTAACATGCGGTTGATCTGGGCCGATGAACCCGTTAACCCATTTGCTCCCCCATGCCGCAGCCCCCCAGTTACAAAAATCCTCAGCCTCTCAGCGCTGCAAAGGAAATATGAGCCTAGCCTATGCTGTTTCAAGCCTGACATGCTGAGCTGCCTGACTGACATGCTCAATGGTCATGGACGTGTGTGGATGTCTGTATTTCTGTGAATATTGCATACTCAGATTCCAAGATGGTTTGCTTTGCCCAATCTCCCTCCTTAAAGTATGCACAGACTCTCACCTGTTTTCTGCTTTGCGATGCATAGATGTGTGTGTTGCCTCTGTCTGGTGGGTGTCCAGACTGCTAATGCCTCACCTTCACCTGATTAATCTGAGTTCAGCCATCTGCCCCAGCTGGTCTGCAAACCCTCTGATGTCAGGGACTGCATCAGAGAACTGCAAAGCAGAAAGACCTTTTTGCTTTGAGGTTTAAAAAAAAAAAAAAGAAATATGAGCAAAATTTTAGTTTTTATCTAGGCTGGCAGGGTTGGGATGGCATGAGGTGAGGGATGTTCTCATAGGTGAGAGAAATCTGAGCAGCCTGAGACATGGCTGATTTGTCCTGGCAGATGCTTCGACAGAAAGTGGAAGACTTTTCTGAGCTGGTGACAAACAGAGAGCCAAAATGTGCAGAATTTCTTCCTGCCAAGCAAAATCAGCATCTCCAAAACCTGTCTGGGTGTTGTCTAGAGAGCTAATGTGGATAGCCAACACAGAGAGAGTGAATTATAATTCAATGAGACCTGGCCGGTTTATCAAAAGACACAGTGGGATATAACCCTCCATGGTGAAGGAACACGGAGGAAGAGAATTATAATAGTTTTCTTCTTGCCACTGTTCCATAACATCCAGATTTGCGGACTGTATGACAAATCATTGTCCTGTTAGCAAATCCTCCCACATGAGCTGTAGTTCCACAAACTCCTCCAGAGTAACCATCGGCCTTTTTGCTGCTTTTCTGTTTAATGCCTTGTAGTCAGTTGTACCTTACTGGGAGTCGATGGGAACCAATGCTTTTGTGAATTACCCATCACTATTCATTGTGTTGTGTGAACAATGTCACTCTACTCTGTATAAAAATCTGTTATAATCAGTCGTAACCTGCGGGACAAGTTGGATGGTGTTGCCTTTAGTTTTCAGTTAGTGGAATAAACGTGTTCAGAAAGACTGGACCAGCAGGAGCAGGCTGACTCACTGCTGAGCTAATCCCTCTTCTAAACTCTTCATCCATCTCTTGTTAAAAGCCTCCCCCTCCCTCAGATTCACGGCGTCATCATTTCCTAGTTTTAGCCAGACCTTCGTGAACTGTAAGCTTTAAACGAGAAGACAGGAGGACGATGAGGAGTGTTGGGATTCAGCTCTTTAAGCGCGGTAATGGCTGCTCCTCCATCATGCGGAGCCTCTCAGGGCCCTGCATCGGAACAACACGGTGTGCAAGTGGTCCACAGAAACACGAAGATAAATTAATCATCCGCTGTGTGCATCCATGCACCTCTTTATTCCTCCTTGCCTGCTTCTTCTCACAGTCTCGTGCAAAATCCCTGTTTCTTTGCGAGCATTCCTTTACTTTTGTGCCGTCTTGCAGCTCTGCTCGTCACCCCCCCAATCTGTCTGTCTCAGCTGCAACCCTCCCCTCCAGCGTGTTTTACTGATGTGTAACGCTGACCCACTTTAACTAAAGGCAAGCGAGGATGAAGGAAGCAGCGACTGGGGGAGGATGGAGAGACTTCACATCTCTCCTCCTCTCCCCCGCTGCTCACATCCCATAGTGCTATGTTTAAGGTAAATATTTTTACAGCATCGCTCATCACAAGGACTTCTGAGACGGGCCCCCGCCCTCGCCGCGAGTTCAAATATTCATCATCTCTCTCCTCATCTCCATGCTACTCGGTGTGTTTAACCCCCACGGGTTGTCGTCTTCAGTTGTGTCACTCCCACTCTTGCTGCCTTCGCCCCTGCTGCTCACGTTTCACGTCTCCCTCCCTCAGCTCCCGTATCCCCCTGCGTCCATATGCTCGTAGAGCGCCGTTCCGAGGGAAGCGGCGGCAGCATATGTGTGTCATGTTTGGGTCTCACTTCGCATGCAGTTAACACATCAGGTGGGAGCCATATGCGCAGCAGTGGCTCACTTGTATTTCAGTGGGATTAGAGAATAAAGGAGCAGCGCAACAATATATAGGCCCTCCATCAAGACACATGTGTGACGGCACTGAGGCTTCTTGCTGGAAGCTTAAGGAGTAAATCTTGTCTTCCACTCGATGTTTCATGGTGCTATAGTAGCTTAAGTTCAACCTACTGCCGGTTTTATTGAGAACTGAGCTGTTACATTAACAGAAAGTGTTCGGCCTCCTTTAATCTGATACCCTTCAATAAAATTCAGCGAGACAATATGGCTCCAGAAATGACCTATAGTACACAGAGTTCACATGTGAACCTAACAAGACTCCCACCTAGACTGAAAGCCGTCAAGAGGCCAGTGCAAACTCTGGAGGAGCTTCAGGAATTCACAGCTCAGGTGGAAGAATCTGTCTTCAGCCTTCCATAAATCTAATCTTTATGAAAGAGAAGAAGAAAACTTGAAAGAAAGCCAAAAAAAAAAGGCAGTTTTCTACACGCCAATCCAGGTGATGCACCTCTTAGAACGTGCTCTTGTTAGATGAATCCAACAGTGATCATCTTCCTTTTCTTCAGTAGGTAGAAGCAGGTTGGTCAGAAATGATGGAAAGATGGATGGAGCTGAATGCATAATATATCTGAAAAAAGAAAAGCATTTCTGATGAATTCTTAGGTCTCCGTTTGGAGGTACCTAAGCGTTTGCTCCCACAAATTTCTCCAAAGCTCCTCCTTGGAGCTGAAGTCAGATTAGAAAGTCAAGTTTCTTTGAAGTTATTTTCAACATTTTTATAATAACTCAACATAAAATAGTTACTTGATTGTGTAAAATGACTCTGTGTGTCTGGAACATACATAATACTCTCTGTTTAAGTGATTTTCTGTATTTGAGCAACAACTGAAGATCTCAGTAGTCCCCTAAAGAATCAGTGGACCTGAAATGAGAAGTCAAAACTTGCCTGAGTTTACATTAGTCAGTTCTTTGAACAAAGGCCTGCTTGGTAGCAGGTTCGCTTGACCCACTTTGTGGCATTTGTTATAGCACTGCTGTTCTACAGCAAGATAAGCTCTCTTTTACCTACGTTATCTTGTTTATGGTAAAACCAGAGCATCACAATCACTGTGCAATGGCATTTCTGGCATATTTCAGGCATGCATTCCTTCCGTCTCGCCCCCTGTTAAGGAGCGTCCAACTCATGACAGATTCAAGTCCGCAGGTGGACAACAGCAGCTGATGACAACCAGATGAGAAAAAAAAAGATTAAAGGAAGCATCTGGAGAGATGGGTGGAATGAAAGTCACGTGGATGGAGGATAGAAGAGCACGTGGCAAACCTGCCTCTCCGGTCTCTCGCTCAATAAATATTTCATGCAGGGGACTAAAACCAGCGCTGTGAACTCTGAGGAAGTGTGACAGCTGGAAAAGCTCTGA
The DNA here is from genome assembly GCF_000485575.1 of Poecilia formosa. NCBI lineage: Eukaryota > Metazoa > Chordata > Actinopteri > Cyprinodontiformes > Poeciliidae > Poecilia > Poecilia formosa. Next base: position 1,184,791 of record NW_006800077.1, read on the forward strand.
AGACGGCGGCTTACAGCAGCCATCTAGGAGCAAAATGATTGGAGAGCTGCGACATGGGAGAGTTGTTTTGGGTGATGGGAAGGAGAAGACAGCGAGAGTTTGTAGATGACTGACAGATAAACGTGATGTGTACGGACAATAAGTTGGTTGTAACAGAACAAAATGATAGTTTTCTTTGAAAAATTCATCTAACAACTCCACTCTTTACATTTGCCATCAATCCTTATCTCAAAACCGAAATCTCAAGGATTTCTCAAGGATTTGTCTAAGATTTTTGTCACACACACGCACACACACACACACACGTTTGTTTTGCTATCTTTGTGGGGACTTTCCATTGACTTCCATTCATTTCTACTCATTTCTACAGCCTAAACCTTACCTTTACCCTTTTCCTAACCCCACCCATCACATACCTAACCCTAACCCTAACCAAAACTCAATTCATACCTTAGCCCTAACTCTGACCCCTGACCCAAAAACAGGGTTTCCCCTCGTGGGGACCTGAGCCTGGTCCCCACGAGGAGCGATTGGTCCCCACAACGTAGTATATGTCAGGAAAATCGTCCCCACAAGGTATTACAAACAAACGCACACACACACACACACACACACACACACTCACACACACACATCCCGTGGGCAGGAAGGAGTCCTGAAATATTGATGTGGGCCCTCCTGTTGCCGTAATGAAAAATCGTCATCCGATAAATGTTTCATCCCTCCAGATGCATCACCTACCCATTTTTAACAGATGAGGCAATTCGCCGCAGAAACACAAAGACTGGGGAAATGGGCCTTGTCACATTTGTTGCCCTCAGCACTCAGCTTGGAGGAGAGGCCTGGGGGAGATTTTGCTGCTGGAAGAAGCAGATCAGCTTCTGACTCATACATGTGGAGTTTCAGCTGTTTGATACAATAGTAACAGAAACAAAACCCTCCTTCTGTGTTCATACCGTCTGACACCGATTTGGTCAACTGTCCCGGCAAGTTAACAATAGAATGAGGATATTGTGGGACAAGGACACGACTCCCCCACTCAGCACCACATCCACTACATTTACAGCAATGTCGCCTACGAAGCTTATTCATGTCTTACCAGATTAGACCGGTTTTACACTTCTGCGGATTTTCTGTCAAGCTTTACATTTCACACAGGAGCTTGAGCGTTTTACCTTAGTCTTAACGGAACAACAAAAAACATTTTCTTCTAGTAGCTTTTAGACATTAACATTAAAACATTTATTTGAACAGATAGATGTAATATAATTTTTGGTGGAATTGAGAATCTACATCGAGGTTTCACAAATTACAAAATAGTTTAGAAAGCACCCATAATCAGAGTGGAATAATTCAGTTCAGGTTTGACCGAGCTAGGCAGCTAAACCCAAAATTAATGCCCATTTCTTATGACCGGAAACAATATTGACTGTTTGGAGTGACCCAGCCTGAGTCGAGGCTTGAATTCAATAGAGAATGTGTGGAGGGAGTTAAAAATGAGGGTGATGATAAAGAGACCTTCCACATTTAAAGATTTTAACTCCAGTCCAGACTCTTCAAAAAACACAGAAACTGCCCTTTAAATAGACACAGAATCATAAACTACGATTCAGACACCATCTTCATTCTCCTCATGTACCTGTGGTGCACAGCACTGTCTCTGACAATCCTTTCAATCTGCAAAACCCAGACAGACACTAAGTGCCTATTGACTGGATATGCTGCAACAATGGAACAATGGGATCCTTGTTTGCACAATCAAAATATCTCTTCAGTTGTCACCAATAACAAAACCTCACAAAGCAAATTATTCATACATAAACGTAGCAACACAGCTTCAGCTTATCTGCTTTACTTTTAAAGTTTTTTAAATTATTTATATAACATTTGGAGCTACTACACAGTTGCATGTTCCATGAATGGTTATAGAAACCATCTTGTTGGCAAACAAATGTTCTGTTTCATGACTCACCTTTCAAGCAGCATTTGAAATGCTGCCATAGTTAGGATTTGCACAATAAAATGGCCCAGACATAACAAAGCAAATAGCAGATACCTGCAGCTAATTAATAACGACATCGATAAGGGATGCTGGTGAGTATAAAAACTTTATGTTTTGACTCGCAAACTCAAAGTTTACATCTGGTAACCGCTGAGACTAAGAGCCCGTCTATCGGAAAGCTTCATGATCTCTGCGCATCTTGGATGACACACGTCATGACTGCTAAAGTGCTCATTCAAAGTTTGCACACTCGAATGTTCCACCATTCCACCGTGGAGACATTAAAAATAAGAAGCATAACGGAGGAAATTAACGGAAAAACAGGAATCATTTTAGCGACGCCCTGTCTTGTTTTAAACAGGGACTTCTGCTGATATGGCAGTGATTTATCATCCCAGGCTTGTAAAACCATCCAAAGCATGAAAAACAACATGAGTGTTTTGATTGTTTGCTAGGCGGGGCCGCTCCGGGTCAGATTACTGCAGACATGTGTTTGGAGCTTATTTTCCTCCTCAGTGACCATAATTAGACAAGCCTCTCTGCTCCCTCGCTTGCACAAGTGAACGTGTCCTGTAACTGGAACTCCACTGGGCTGTTTCCCCCCCTAAACTTTTTCCAGACTGTGAATGACCTAGAACCAGTTTGATTGGCAGTGCATGAAAGTTGAAATGCAAACGCAGTCTTACGTACACAGCATGCTCGTATTAAAATGCATCCAAACTTATTAAGATTCACAAAGGAAAGTCGGATTCTGCCTTTATGGTGTTCTCTGTCTCTCCATTGTTATTGAGTAGAAACCCATTAAAACCAGGCTAAGACTTGGCAAGCTTGCGGAATGATGCCAATACGATTCAGCTGACATTGTCTGTGCCCTTGGTGCCTCTGCTGTTTGTGAGTCTTGCAGGGCTGGAATATTGGAATTCAGCTGATTTCCTCTGGCAAAGACACCATGCTCCTCCAGCTGGAGTTTGACACAACGTGGGGAGAAAGAGTAAAACTGAAATGATAAAATTAATTCAACTTGCATTCTTAGAAACAATAGTAGTAATCAGGATGGTCTGAAAGTTATGAATAGCAAAAAAATAAAAAATATAAATACCAGTGGATTCAATCCTAAGAGTCTGAGAGCAGCAAAATGCCCTTACAGAACTCTCTCTCTCTCTCTCTCTCTCTCTCTCTCTCTTTTTTTTTCTTTTTTTTTACAACATGGTTAGCATAATAATCTGTCACTTCTGAAAGGTCAATATGACAAGCGCTCCAGGGAGCATCACATGGGCCTCTAGCCTCCAACGGGCTCTAAAGGCTAACTCTTTGCTATGGTGCATTAGCGATATTCTTGCCACATCTGTTTCTTTTTTTCATAGTAAAAAGGAATGAGCTGCTCTTTGGCTGATCTCTGTAGTTCTGCAGTTCATTTAGATCCTGGTTACCATCAGACAGGCTGAACCAAACAACTTCTGGAACCTCCTGGAAGGTGGGGACTGATGTCTCTATCTGAGAACCACATGACTGAAAAGATTTTTCACCGTTTCCTTCCAGCTGAAACACTTTTAGCCAAAAGAACAGTCAGACTTGTAAATTTGGAAACAAAGCTGATGACGACCCAAAGCTCGGTACCAGAGAGTCCTTCAGTCTTTTAAAGGTGAGTAAAGCAGCGGCTGGTTGGAGACTTTTGCCCGTTGCTTGCAAGGGTTAGCATGCAAGTCAAATACGCATTTCTTCTAGTATACACATAATGAAAGAGAATGCTTTGTGCAAGGCAAAGCACACCTTTTGCAAGGTGTGAATGCATTCATACCCTTTGAACATCCTCTCATATTGTTACATTACAGCCTAAAATCTCTGATGTATTTTGGGGGGACTTTAATATGATCACCAATACCATCCAAGTTTAGATTTTTTTTTTTTTTTTTTTTACAACTTTTCACTGCCTCTACAGCTGCATCTCTTTGGATTACATCCCTCAAAGCTTTGCACATGTGGAGATACTTGCACAAAAGTTATGTCTGTATGTTTAGTGTCATGTCCAAACTGGTTTTCTTCTACGACTGCCCTGTTTTTTTGGATCCAAGTGCTTCTCCGTCAGCGGATCTGCCTTCCTGTCCGTGCTGATGATTTCACTGTGGTCTGTCTTATTGACGCAGATTTGTTGTGAAGAATCATCCTTCTAGTTTATTTATTTTTAATATTTGTTTATATATTTAAAGGTTTCAGAAATCTTGAGTTTGAATTTTTGTGGCTTATTCTCCAACACAATTGCCTCTGATCTGCTTTGAGAACTTGTTATGATTGTGCAAGTCACCACTAAGCCAGAGTTGCTGTACAGTGAATGGTCTATCATACCAATGGTAAACATATTGAATACATGAGATGGCTAAAGTGCAGTGAATTCAACATGGTCATTAACATGACTCCTTGAGTATATGAACTTTAAAGAAAAGATAATGCTTAAATGACTATGTTTCTGAAGGCATTTTATTTAATTAAGAAAAAAAAACTTAGATCTATTACAAAAGGTCATGGCAAATCCATGTTATGTTACAAGCTGTAAATGAAAAAAAAATTCTCTCTATAAACATCAAAGTGTTCTTCAAAGCCCCATTAAATCTGAAAGGACAAGATACCTGGGCTGTGGCATGAGTGATTAATGTAGAACAGTTTGAAGCTGCCCTAAGGAGGAGACCAGGAGAGAGCTACCGAGACTAAACAGACCTGCTGAGCCACATTTCTATTTCTACCTGTACATCTGCAAACCTCTTTTATTTTAAAATTAGTCCTTAGCCCAGTCCAGCGCTGATGAGGGAAATTACTCGAGGCAAACAGTGAGTTAAAAATGTTTCTTTCGGTGTAAGAATACAGAAAAAGGAAAGTAACCCTTGAGAACTGTTAAGGTCATATACTTTTTAAGATATGTATTTGACATCCAACTATAAAACAATAGGCTAGAATAACTCAAGGCAGTGGTCATATCTTATTATGCATCCCAGAAATATGTAATAGTTTGGAGAAGCACAAAAGCCAATCTTTTACAGCACCTTTAGTATGTGCATCCTCATTAAACAGGATGCACATACTAATCTCTCAGTTTTGCACTCAGTTTTGGTTACTCTGAGTGCAAAACTGAGAGATCTTTTCAGACTCATTCTGTTTCTTGTCCAAACTGAGAATTTCCAGAAAACCAGTCAGTGTGTGAGCAGACCAAACAGGCCTCCAGAGGGTGACAGATGACCAGAACTGAGGGGGAAGTGAGACCCTGGGATGGGCATACAAACCGAATACGAGAGAGCTGGATACAAAACTAATTTCACAATGAAATGGCTAAAATGGGTAAAACGATAGTGTTCTTTTGTTTTCATGGACTAAATGATGTACTTCTAGATGTGAATAAAGATGAAAATCTTTGGTTGTTCACATTGACCTTAAACTACCAAACAAACTACCGTAACATTGTCTTACACAATGACTTTCGAACAAGAAGAATGTAGTAGAATCTTCCTGCAAAGTCTAAGTGAAGCTTAGAATGACAATAAAACATGCTGAATGGCTGGGGGTCACTGAAATGATTTTTCTATGAGCTGGTTCGTGGTAGTAAAATATGTTTTTATGACACTTAGAATGTTGTGCTGTAGCGTTAACATTTCCTCTTGATTGTACTGTAAAATAGGAGGCAACACTGACAGTGCTGTTCATCCCATGCGATTGGCTGATTTACATTTCCTGTCAAGAGGCAGTCGAATGAGTGTACCTAATAAAATGGCAGGTGAGTGTACATGTCATAAAGCGCAATGCTGGGACATTTTCCAACATGTTCAGAAAATGTATGGTTTGTGATGCAGCACCAGATGAATTCGGAGGTCATAATGGAGCGTTATTTACTTATAGCAGCAGATCTTCACTGAAACACAAGGCAGATACGTAAAGGGACGTATAAATGTCAGTGCTATGCATTGCATACAATAATGACAGTGGCAGAAGGTAAAGGCAGCTCAAACTTTATTTTGCTCCTCTCCCTTTAGAAACCATGTTGTGCTTTATGTCATTCCCTAGCCACCTGATTTTTCAGCATTTTTGTTTTGTTTATGTGATCAGCTGGTGTGATGAATCCTATCAGAAGGAGAAATGAAGCTTCCTTGTAAAAAAAACAAACAAACAAAAAAAAAAACAAATGCTAGTTTTTATCCAACAGTAAAAAATTGATCTGGTGTCGATTTTACCTATGCATAAAATAAACCCCTTTGGAGACAAAAATGCCAATAATGTAAATCTGATTATATCTTGTCATTCTGTTTTGCATCCCCCCCCCCTTTATGCAAGCCACTTGCTGGCAAACGAGTCGAAATGAATAATCACAAGTGGCTGTAACAGCCACCAGCGTTCCCAGAGGGCTCCTGCAGCCTGGCAGCACTGTTGTGTGACCGCATCAGACAGCAGCCATGCATCACAACAATATGGCGCTGGCACTCTCTGGACACATTGACACAACAGATAGCCAGGCTGGCAAAGTGGTAATCATGCCCACCCTCTGGTATGCCTGGCAAAAACACGATCTGAAAGAGCAGCAGACCGGCGCTTCGGGCATGGCTGTTGGCTTGCTTTGGCGTTTTTAGCGACGGTGTAATGAGTATGTGATTGATTGGGACCACAATAGGGATTCATGTACTCAGAGCGGTATACAGAACACACCAGGCCCTCTCGGATTACAGGCCTCGTGGGTTCTCGCCAGATTAAACGGTTACATTAAACAGCATGAATAAAAGATTGAAATTATTCTCTTTAGAGCACAGCCACAGGAGAAAACACTGGTGTGTTTCCGGTGGGGATTGTTAGGAGGAATGCTTCATGCGTTCTTGTTTCCTCTCTAAAACCCACATGCTTGAAATAACAGTTTCTCCCTTGGACTATTTGTGCATCCCTGCACCGACAGAATCTAAATATATAATTAACAGCTACAAATTGTACAAATGGGACATCCGGAACATGATTATGCCAATGTTAAAGGTTGTCTTAGTCATTTGGATAATTGCATTTACATGCCTGAGGCGAGATTCTGCTTGATGTGGAGAGGGCACTGCCACCTGAGCTGATTCAGAGCATCCAGGAGTCCACTATTATCATGTTTTAATAAGGACGTTTGCAACCGTGGTCATCAAGCCTTCAAACAAAGGGTGACCTCAGACTGCTTTTATGGTTCTAATTTGTCTAATTGGGCCTAAAGTTCATGAGCTCATGGGTATGAGGCATCTTATTAAACTACACACAGGGATGGTGGGTAAAACTAGTGGGCAGCAGTGGTGCCAGGCAGGATCCCCTTCCCTCCCCCCCATTACATCTTCATCTGATCACTTAACAAAATGAACTGGCAGCTCACATGGCATGGCGATATTTCACACGTTTTTACCAGCGTCATAAATTGTACGGCCATTTTACCAAACACTTCCTCTTGCTTTGCTTGTTTTTATTTATCAACATTACAGCTCAGGAAGGGTTTTACAATTTTCTGTTTTTTTTTTTTGTTTTTTGTTTTTTTTTTTACACCAGTTTGTAGCCCAGCCTTGCCAAGATCCAAGACTCAAAAAGAAAAAAGAAAAAAAGCCAGCCGCCTACAAAAGGTTATATTTATCGCTACATCAAGGAGAATTAGGAAATAAAATAAGCATCCGGTTGGTGGTATCCCTACTGGGGATTTATCAAACTGTCCCTATTGATCTTTAATTCATCACTTGATGCCGGCCAACAGGCTAACGCAAGTGGAACAAGAAGTTGGCTCGGGCCTCAGATGATGACTCGTACATAATCAGTGCCCGGCAATCAAGAGGCCGTCCTTAATATTGACAGTCACAGTAAAGCTTCCCTCTGCTCCCTTATTTATTTACACAAGGGTCAGTTAAAGCCAGCCCCGCCTCCGACTCAGGCTGGTCAGTTGGTTAGAGCGAGCTGTGGTCTCAGGAGACCGTAGAGGTGAAAGGGTCACAAGGTCAGGGATTTGGGGACTCTCACGGCACAGCAACACACAATTGTTCTTTTCTAAGCTGCGAGGGATACGACTGGGGAAAGATTTACTTATCAGTCAGTTCATCAGCCGACAGCCACAGAATCACAGGTGCAGCTTGGTGGGGGACTGGCTTAGAGCGAAGCAACTTAATCAACTTACGAGACGAGGCAAGGACATTGTCTCCTGTCTACATTTATTCTCGGATTCATTCAGTGTTTGGATACTCTTGGGTGTGATATGTACAGAATTGTAAACCTCGTGAAACGGAGGCGTCCGAGGCAATTTGTGAGGGAAAGGGACATTTTATGACTTATCACATGCATTTGACATTTCTTTGTCTCCTTTCTGAAAAACAACATGGAAAACAGAAACACACACATGGTCAGTTCAGTTTGTTTCTCTCTTGCACTAAAGACATGTAGGTGATGCTTGGTCCTAAGTTAGAAAATTTGCTTATTATCAGCAGACAATTTCACGTTCTTCTGGTGGTTTTTATTCTTTAACATCTTTGTTTTCTGACATCCATCATGAGAAGCCAAAATCTTACTGGTTTTATGCAGAACTGCCGACACACCTGCTGCACTTCATTTGACTAAACCATGAGAAAACAGGTCAAACCAAACAACTAAATCTAAACAAAGAAGCATGATTAAGATGATTAATCTAATTTACAAACTCATCTGCATAACTAAATGGTCTGCAAAATGAAACATTTAACAGTAATCCTCCTGGATCACCTGGTTTTTTCAAAGTGGTTTGAAAAGTTTGTACCAAATAAAACCCAACAGATTGTTTGGAGTCATTACTTACGGCATTCACTCCCCCGAACCAGCAGGGGGTGGCAGCAAATTGCTTGTGTTGAGTTGTTGACTGTCCAGCAGTCTCTCATGTGGAGCAAGCTGTGACAGTGGAGAGAAAGAACTCCCCTCTTACAGGAACAAACCAACAGCAGAACCGGAACCAGGCTCGGTACCAGCAGCCATTTGCCATGATCTGTTCTGGACTGCCAGAACAGCAGGAAGCCATTTTGAAGGTTGCTCTTTGTTTTTAAGGCCCAGTCCCCATGGGTTTCTCAATCACTTTGGATTAAATAAAAATATTTGTCTGTTGTGATATGTAGAGATGATGTTACAAGGAGTGTTGCATTATAGTACAGTTTTTAAGATAAATAAAACATTTTTATGCATGTAGCACAAAGTAAGTAAACGGCTAACTGTCGCAGAAAATAATTGTATTCAGCCTTCCCCCCCCCATCTAATTAAAAGTTGCTTTCAATTACTGCAATTTATGTTTCTTCTTGGTTTTTGTGTTGATGGTGTTAAATCGATTAACTGGGATGTAATCCAGTTTTCTGACGGGTTGCATTTCCGTCCCAGTTTCAATGATTTATCCCAGCCCGAGCAATAATGTCACCTTTCACATTCGACCTGTCAACCACTAATTACCTCTCTGTGATACGAAGCGGAGGGCGCAGACAGAAAAGCAGCGATCAATCTCGCCTCTGCAGTCACACGTGTAAATGTTTAGATGTTCGGCCGTGTTACTTCTCACGTTAACTCGCAGCCATTAGCGAAAGCCAGCATGTCTATCTATACTCCTGCTGACCTGATGGGCCTTTATCAGTGGGAGACTCTGCACCTGGTTGGTTGATTCTTGTGTGTGTGTGTGCGTGTGTGCGCGTGTGTGTGTGGGAACGGATCAATCTTATGTGTGAACATTCACGTGCTTTTCAGACATGGATGTCGGAGTGCAAGTGTAACTTCCTGAAGGAGAGTTTGTGATTGTTTACATGCAACAGGTCAGAAAGGGAGACACTGAAACGCTGATGAGATCGTGACATAATAACCAAAACATAATCCCCCCACAAAACACACACTCCTGTCGCTGTGGAATGCCATTTTTCAGCCAGCGTGACTCCTGTTTGAATGGGGGAAGGAAACATCAGTCTGCCTTGATAAATGATGTTGATCCAGGGCCAAAGGATCAAGGCGACTGTAATGTGATGTAAACTAATGAAGAAACAAAGACGGACACAAAAGAGAGTAGAAAAAAAAGAGATAAAGTTGGCAGTAAAGTCACAATGGAAAAGGGGCAGGAGGGAAAGGACAAAGACTGGATGTGAAGTAGAAATAATGGGATTGATGGATTTTAAGATGGGCTAAAACAGAACAAGGCAGGAGGGGGAATCAAGAATGTCTGGAGGCCACACTTATCTCTTTGAATGAAAGGAATGCACACGCATACACACACACAAACACCAGCTAAATTAAGATGTGCACCGAGGGAGAGCAACAAAAAATCAATGAGCAGTTTAACACCCGTCCTCCAGGAGGTGGAAGAACACCTTCAGGCTATGACGCAAGCATGTGTCCGTGTCGATCCGTGCTCGCATGTACATGTGTGGGGACTCCCGTGTGATTTTTAGCTCCGGGGTGTAACTTGAGTGTGGACATACACACCAACACACATCCTCAATCAACCTCCCCTCCTTCCTCCTTCCACTGCTGAACCCCCAGCAGGCATGATCACCCGGCTGCCTGGAACGTCAATTATTTAAAGAAAAAAAAACAAAAAACAAATGTGTTCTGTGGAAGGGCGGTCAATGACTGAGCAGTGGGGTGTGTGTACCTGAAAGAAGAAGAAGGAATGCACATTCTTGGAAAAGGCATAAAAAGAGGCACCAGCAGCAGATGCAGGTGTTTTGCATGGCCGGTAAATAAATGAGCTCATGTGGATGGACCGTTTTCACCAATTCTGTCTTTGTTTTCTTCTTTGTTTCATTGTCAGCCACAGATGAGGTATACTGCCCCACAAATTCTGATCTGCAATCTTCCTGATGATGGACTAAAATATGCTCAATGGTCCCAGATGATGGACAGAAAACACCATTCTTATGTGTCTGCATATCTACCATTCAGTGTAAATGGACCTTAATGGAGGCTGCGGAGGAGGCGGAGAGTGTCGATGTTGGCGTTTCTTTTTTCTGTTGGACGGATTTCCAGATTTTCCTTGTAGTGATGACCAGACAGATTGGTAAATGCAGATGAAAGAAGCAGACCATTCTTCTACAATTATGTCTCTGGTTTGGTGGCTTGGCTTCGGGTTTTCAGCGGGTTCCAGGTTTTCACAGGTGTTTGGTGGCAATCAGTGGAGAGGCTTTTCTTTGGCGGAGGAGGCTAACTGTCGGGTTGGTGGGACATTTATGATGTTGCACCAAGCTGGCGGGTGTACACTGTGTGTGTGTGTGGGTGTGTGTGTGTGTGTAGGGGTGGGAGTTTGGGGGTAGGGATATAAGTGTACTGCCAGGAAACACCAGGCACATGCTGGGTGCCTCCAGGCTCATGGTGTGAACTGCTCATAAAGCATTATTTGATTCAGGTGTGTTGAACCAGCAGGTACACTACTGGCTATTGAAGACTGTCTTTTGACACCATGGATCTAGGCACACAGAGAGAAGCAGAATTGGTACCACATCAGATAATTGATGAACAAAGCAACCTGGAGGCTCGATTACTGCAGCTGAAACAATTGAGTAATGTTTAGAGCAGGAGCCTTCAACTCCTGTCCTCAGGGGTCACTGTCCTTCAACTTTTTGATGTGTTCCTGAATCAAACAGCTGAACTTCTTCCTCAGTCTGAAGAAAAGTTGTCTAGAGTCCTGAAAATGAGCTGATAATTTGATTCATGTCTGCTGAAGAAGAGACGCATCTAAAAGTTGCAGGGCAGCAACTTTTAGCCCCTGAGGTCTGGATTTAAAGACCCCTGGTTTAGAGAGCACTGGTTTTCTCTACTCACAAAGCAAATGACTCAAATGGGAAACGACCCATTAAATAGTCAATAGAGGAACTCAGTGCTGTAAAAGATGCTCCGGAGTGCCCTGGAATGCTTCACCCTGTCACATCTTTATTTTTGAACTAAACACATTTTAGGTGCTGAGCTTCTAAACATTAAAAGCATGCTGACATTTTGTGGAAATCATTTGATAAATTGAAAAGTAAAGTGAGCATTTATTCCCTGCTTCTTTGTATCTTTTTCACATCTCCTGTACCTTCTCCGCCCTCCAACTACACACACACACACACACGCACACACACACCCCCACACGCACACACACACAGACGCCCTGGCTGACCTCAGTGTTTAATCATCATCCATTAGTAATTAGGAACTGTTTCCTGAGTGTGTATCCAGAGGCTTGCTGAATAAAGACTTTAGAGGAAATAATAATAAATAATAATCAGACTGAACCAATTAAGACTGATTACCTTCTGTGTCACATTGGGTGCTACACACTGCTCTGGTCTCACACACACATGCTGCACTTGGAGCACTTTGTGCTGACTTGTGAATATTTATATACACCGTTCGTTTGCAGCACTCACACACACAAACGCGCGTGCTGCTGGGTTTCGCCCTAAATATAGTCAATACTATGCTCCAGTAAATGGTGTAGTAGTAATTGGGATCCCGTGGAAAACTTCACTCCTCATGGAGGCTCAATCTGACTCCAGCAAAACCAGGTCTCTGTCTCTTAGGATTAGCACCTTTCAGTCTCAGTCTTAGCCGGAGACAATGGCAATGTGGCATGGGATGGATTAGCAAAATGGGTGGAGCGGGCCGGCATCCCAAAACGTGATTAAGTATTTGGTAAGTGACTCTGAGCGGGACTCAGGAGATTTGAAAGTATCCGCTGAGGACGCTGTCTCCTTTCTGATGGTAAATAAGGCTGAGAGATGCATCTTGGGGGGGAAAGGGGACGAGAGTTGGGAGGAAGATGCACAAGATGTCAATAAGAAATATGTGGCTGCTTTTGTTTCAGCAGATCCCCTCAGGCTGACACTGGTGAAGGTATCAATCCGCAGATGCACTCATGAACTCACCGCTCAACACTTTCCCCCATGCAGAGCTCGAAATTCATGACGAACTCGGCCTTTTCTGGATATGGACACTTTCTGTGCAATTAAAGCAGAACTATGAGCTCATTTTTCCCTACTTCCTAAATAAAATTAAAAAAATTCAGTGTGTTATCACCTCTGCCATTCTGCCTGACTATTTTAATGGCTTTTTAATGGTGTGGCGATTGTCATCCGTCAGTAGCCCGTGGGGCTGTCCCCAGTGGCAGATTTGGCTCCAGCAGCCACAGCCAGTCCTCTAGAAAGCACCATATGGTGACAGTTAGCGCCGACATATAGAAATGTAACACATCCTCCTGGGAGGAGGGTGGCAGTTCCTGTGGATGTGAAGTGTGTTTTATGAGTGAGAGTGAACGAGAGCAATCTCAGAGTAACAGATTGGCTTCTGGAGATATCAGTCTCTGCATTAGATGAGATGATTAGATGAGTGCCTCTGATTTGTCAAGATGAAACCCTTGTAAATTAGAGCGAGGCCGTGTAGATTTAAAGTGTTATGGTAATATGTTTGAAATTAGAGTAGAGAGGGGCTGGATGCAGTTGATGAGAGCAGTAAAGAACTGGTACAATTAAAAATTCTTGATGGGGGGGAGAAAAAAAAATAATCTCATAGTTGGTGCGTTAGATTTAAGTCAGAAGTTTTTGCTTTTACTCAGAAATAAAATTAGCTCTGATGTCAAACTCCTGCTTCTAATGAGTTTTGCACTTTGAGAAAATGTATGAAGTGATCAAACTTCAGATTTATAAAAACCGAAATTCTGTCTCAAAGGATTAGATGATTACACAAGATAAAAAAACAAAAAACAAAAACATTAACACAGAAATATCAGGCTTCTAAAGAGTATGCTGCACACAACCCAGCAAGTGTTCCACTCACCACTTATTCAGTTGGGGCTCGTTTTGCATGAATTACTGCATCAATGTGGCATGGAAACAATCACTGTGGTTCTGCTGAGGTGTGATGGAAACTCAGGTTTCTTTGATAACACCTCCGTTTTTTGATCTGGTCTCTTTCATCTTCCTCTCAATAACACTCCATATAGATTTCAGACCTGTTTGGTGAGCAATTTAGCATCATTACTCCTTTTGCTGCTGCACTTTTTCCTACCTCAATTTTTTTCTTCCACTCAACTTTCTACAGCACTCAACTTCTTTAAAAATGATCTTTTTCGCCTACCCTGCTTGTGGAAGATGTCAGTGATTCTCTTTTGGACATGTACATCTTTTGTAGCTAACTGAACCAGACTGAGAGACAATATGAGCTTTTAAAGTGTAACATTTTTACAATATTCTAATTTTCTGAGACGCTCAACTGCATTATCTGCAAGCTAGAATCAACAAAATGATGAGTAAAGGGTTAAAATAGTTGAGGTTGAAATGAATTTTCACTTTATGAAGTGAGTGTCAAAAGTTATTGAACTTTTGTACTTAAGAATTTCAAACACTTCCTCTATAAACTTTTATGTACATTATTTTTTCAGTTTACTAAGTTCACGTTGAATCTTATTTGAAACATGAACCATGACCTAAAGATATTCCTAATTTTATGTCAGAATTGTGAAAGTATCTGCTAGCATTGTGAAGTGAATATTTTTTTTGTTGCAGAATTTCGCAATCCAAATGTTTCTGCTCCAGCTTGAACATCTTCAAGGAGTCACTTTAAAGTCTTTATTTTGGGAGAAAAGTGTCTCTGAATTGCCATAGAAGTTTTCAATCTTAAAAGAAGTCTCAAAAGACACTTCTTCTTTTATATGGAGATAACCTACCTGTTATTCCACTCGAGCCTCTGTCATCAAAGCTGTCTTTCTTCTCCTCCCATCCCGGTCTCTCTATCCTCTTCTCCATCACTTTCTCTGGCCTGTCAATTTATTAAATAGGCTGAGGCACCGTAGCATTGATGTTGATTTCATACATGTCACGCGACACAATTACTTTAATAGTGCCATGAATAGATTTCATGGAGAGATGGTTGGATTTGTTTGAGAGGCAGTTGAGGGACAAAGGGAGGCTGTCATCTCTGTTTGGCCTTCAGCTCCAGAGCTCCTATTAGCCGATGCGACATTTTGACAGTCCTGCCACGAATAAAGAGATGATGTCTTTACAACTTTTTTTTTTCTTCCAAACTCTTTTCTTCCGTATTTAAGTTCATGTTTCATTGTATGCTTTTATTTTAACATTTTTTTTAGGCACTGTGTACGTGCTGTAGCTAGTGAAAAATCACAAGAATGAGCATGAATGAACGAAGACGGGCAGGTGGGAAACAGCTTCTTCAAATCTGCAGAACATTCAAGTACAGACGGATTTATTGTTTGCTCAGACTGCCGTGATTTAAAGTGATCCTGGAGCTGCAGAGGTCGAGGTGTTCTTTTTCTAGCACATCATTCTGGCGCGTAGCAATTATCTATCTTGCTCTTTGCTCTGTTTTTGAACGTAGCAGCAGCGTAAACTTGCTGTGCTGCTGCCTGGCTCTCCGTCAGGATGTTGTTAACGGGGAGGATGGAGGATTTTTTCTTTTGCTTTCACTACCTGCCGTGGCAACCAGAACCGGGTCTCTGCGCTTCGGGGAGTTTCACAGTGGACTGTTTTTTTTGGATGCCACAGTGCCCACTCTGGTGCTGAAGAACCTCTGTGTGAGGATAAAGAAAGAAAAAGAAACAACCTCTGCTGTGCTGACAGGATTAGAACAGTTGACACATGTAACCCTACGCTACTGCAATCACTCACTCATTCACCCTATATTTCCGAAATGATAAGCGAGGGAACAAGTTGTGGTGATTAGAAAGTTGGGAATTTTCCTCCCTTTGTTCAACATATTACAACTATACGGTTTAAGAGAGTGTAGATTTTTGTAATATCTACTGTACTAAAACTTCAAACAACTAAATACGTCTTTCGATGTCATTTGATGGCTTTTTCATGTCTGGTCTTGAAAACAGGTTTCAAACTAATTGAAGTCATGCTGGTTCTGTAACGGATGGCTGTGCATGTGTCTGCAGGTGACAAAGGTTGGTGTCCGTCCTCATTTTAGATCCCCTTTAATTACTCTCTTGTCCTGAAAGCCGTTCGCCTCTAAGCGTTAACTCCAGCTGGGACGGTGAGCAGGAACGGGCTGGACCGAACTAGCTTAGCTTGATCCCAGGTATGTTAATCTAGGATGTGGTCGAGATATATATTTTTTTAAAGCAATCTGTCTATTTTTTTTTTTTAATATTTAGCATTGTGTACATTAAAGTGGTAGGTCAGCATTTCTTGGTGGAGAGGTTATAGCTAATGCGTTACCTGAATGAATAACTTTTGATTTCGTCACTTTGTGTGAAAAAATAAATAAAATAGAACCCCTTCCACCCCCACACCCCCATAAACAATAACAACAACAACAACAACAACAACAAACTAGAAAACGTTAAAAGAACCATCAAACATTCAGAATTGGAATCCTTTGGGACAGAGTTCAAATAAAAAAAAATAGCTTTTAGCTGAATGTACATGCTTACTTATACAAATAGCAGTAACATCTGATGTTAGTACTAACCACGTGTGGATGGACACCATGTTTTAAACGCTTCACCCATTCATTTCTACTGGAAAACATATTTACAGGAGTTGTAATATTTAAAACAGTAGCTAAATGAATAAACACCAGAAGTGGTAACTTGCATGTCCAGAATGAGCTGAATGTTGTTAAAATGTAGTTATATTATATTATTATGAGAAAGAAAAACAAAAAAAAAAACAACACAATACTTTGAATCCATTTAAGCCTTCAAGCAAATATCATTTGCATAATTCTTTAAGTAAAGTAAATAAAATATAGTTATCAGCAATGCAGTAAAATGTCATGCAAATTAAATCAGCTCACATGCTGAATGAAATCCAAGAAGGAAGAGGCAGTGCAGACACGGAGTGTGGAGACTTTGGCGTTGGTTGGAATATTTGTCTCTCCGGTGACCCCACTCCCATCCGTCATGGTTGGTAAACAGACCTCTGACACGCACCGACACTCCACCAGGACCCTGATCATCCCCAACGTGCTGAGATACGGGTGGGCTTCTGTGGAAAAACCAAACGTTGATATTGAATGTTTAAGCTCGATACTGATATCGCTTTGGTGGATTTGAACTTTATGTCAAGTTGTGCAAAAGAAAGGGAGTTAAGGTGGAGGCGTGAAAAGAAGCCACAATTTGTCAGAATAACACGCACGCATGAATGAAAAGATAAACGCACACTTCCTCCTCAGTGTGGGGTCAGTGTGGGGTGTGAGGTGACTGGCAGTTTGTTGTCACATTCATGACAACAGCAAAAGGGGGTTTTCCCACCACCTGGCTTAAATTAGCACAGATATATATGTCCTCAGAGGAGGAAGGGGGGGTAAAAAAAAACACAGCCGGAGGAGAGCAAGTCTGCATGCCACAGAGCAGTGGCAGCACAGAGGTTGCGCTCAGCAGTCGCGGAGCAGTCCGGTGCGTGACATGCATGATTAAATGAGCAAAGCATCTGCTCTCCTTCTTGGCCTCTTGCAATAACAAAAGCTGATTTGAAAATCCGTTGCCTGAGGCCGTGGTTCACGGCTCATATGTAGCTCAATGCGCCGGAGCTCCGCGCCCCGGACACTCCTCAAGTTTTCCTCAGTGATGAATATAAGGAAAACCAAACCATCTATGTGTTCTCCTGTAAAAATAATCCGTTGTTCAGGTCCTTTTGCTGATTTCTTTATTTAGATGATTTGGGAAGCAGTTTTTTTTTTCCGAGTCGTCTGACTTTGTCCATTTTGTTCAATGAGGTGAAGCCTTCAAATAGTGTATATTTTGTTGCTTTACTTTTTTTTTTTTTACCTGAGTTTCGGTCTTCTTTTGTCATTTAATGTCCTTATAGCAATCAGCTGAAAGCAGACCCGGAGGTGGGACTGTTTAGTCAGCTGCTGTTTTTACAGTTAAGTTAACTGGAGTCATTTTGCTGTACTTGCAGGGTGAAAACAATCCCAAAGACTCATTTCCTGGGATTTGACTGTAATAACAAAACAAAATGTATAAAAAAAAATAAAAAAAATCTATGAATTGAACACAAAAGCCAGTCAAGCATTGTGTGGCTGTCCTTTGTTGATGGGAAACAAAGACATAGGAAAACAATGTTCAGGCATCGCCGTACTATACATTCAGCAGTGTAGCGTACACAATGTTATCGACACGTTACATGAATTTGCTGGAAATCAAACAGAATTGATGATACAATGACTCAGATATTGTGTCCTAATAATAAAATAACTCAATCCTCACTATGCCATATGGATGCATCACTATCTGTACACCTGGGGACACATGCAGAGAACCGAAATATCATTCCTACATGACCAGTTTAGAAATGAATGAAAGAAATTGATAACATAAAATGCTAACGTCACAGACAAAGTTACATAGCCAGTGCTCACAAAGCAGAACACTGTGAATTCCACACACCTTGTCCCATTAAACACACATGCGGAGTGGGAATGCATCAGAAGCAACACACACACTTTAAAGCGGTGGCAGGACTTGATATTCCCTTTGCATCCCTTTTATTTTCTCTCTTACTTGGATTCATGTTGCACGTTTTTAATACGCCGGCACATATAGCAACATAAGGAACAATCTTGCAGTAGCTTTAGGTTTAACCTTTGCAGGACTTTAGACTGTGAAAACTCCACATCCCCCTTCTGTTTCAGTGTGCCAAGATTTGTGCATATTTAAAGCAGCATGTCACACACAGGCACAGACCAAACAAAGACGGCTCATGTTTCATGCATATATCTGCTCCGTTTGCATGCGCTTTCTCATTGAGGTCAGACAGTCAAATCATGGTAGCGAAGGGACAGAGATTTATAGCCAACCACATGTTTGTATGTGAGTGTCTGTGTGTTTGTTTACATGGTCATGCCAGCTCCCAGCACGGCGGCCACGCGTTGCACCGACACATTTAGTGGAATGCCCCAGTCTGGCCTGATAAACGCCTGAGTAAATAGAAAGGCGGGGATAAAAGGAAGTGTTGGAGTGAAGATAAAACATAAAGCAAATCATTGGTTCATCTCCCTGCATACCCAATCCTATTTTTACAATAAATCTTGAGTGGATGTTGTTTTTTTTTAATCAATCTGTTGAGCTGCTTTTTTTGTCTAAAGAAAACGGTCCTTTTTTTTTACTCTAATATTTTTGTCGTGATGTGATGGATGCAGATCTTGTAAACCAGTCAGCAGACTTCACATAAGTAAAAAAAAAAAAAAAGACATGTTTCTCATGTCTTCCTTTGAAAAATGACAAGCTGTACACTCCACCACCAAAGCAGCTATTCCAAATCAGTTTCATGTTCAGTGGTGAACGTTGTAGCAGAAAAAAAAAAATACATGCGCATTTTTTTGACACTTTAAATGTAAAATTTAAATTGGTACAAACATTGGATAAACTCTGAGGTTGATTTGTGTTTTTCTCTGAGCTGAGTTAGATGTCAGGAGCTTCACAGCAGGAACTTTACTCCAGAGATGGCTTCTTCCCAGCAGGTTCCAAACTAGCTTAATGCCCCCTCCCACCTGAGCTTTCTCACCCTCTCCAGTCTTTAAATCACGGCTCGTTATCAAGCCGTTACTCCTCCTAATCCTTATCCACTCTAATAAACACCCCTGTGAATGCTTAGTCTATCTGTCAGTGAAGCTACAGTACAGTGGTGTTAAAAAGCATTCCTCTCTGACATATTTCTTCTATTTTTGCCTTTTAATCACATAAATGTTTCAGCTGATTAAGCACTTTTCACTGGCGGTTCATAGTTTCTAAAAGTAGAATGGGTAGCAGGTATTTTTGTTATCAGGCTCGTCTCCTGTGGAACCAGCTCCCAGTTTTAGTCCGTGTGAGGGGAGACACTCTGTCTACTTTTGAGACGAGGCTTAAAAGTTTCCTTTTTGATAAAGCTTGTAGTTAGAGCGGCTTAGGTTATCCTGAGCTATCTCTGTAGACTGCTGGAGGACACACTGACCACTTCTCTCCACTCTGCCTTATTTTCTTCATAACTTATACATTTGGCCCGTGGTCTTGTTTAGCTTTGTCCCCCTCCCGGACAACGCCATCGGCTGAGCTGCTCCTGCCAGTAACTCAATGATCTGACACACTTGACTGTGTTTGTATGTTTCACTCCAAAATATAGGAACTATTCTAATTGGTTCATTTTTCACTCCATAGATTTGTCTGCTGTCTCAGAGCTTATCTGCTTAACTGGGTTTCTTTCTTAGATAGTTACTGAAAGAGGTGCTGCTACATAGAAGGTACTCCTGGTTCAGTGTTTCTGTGTTTTTTTGTTTTTTTTTATCTGTATGCTCTGTTTTCTCAGTCGCCCAGTTGGTGGCGGCAGACTGCTGCTCACGCTGAGCCGGGTTCTGCTGGAGGTTTTGTGCTTTTAAAATTTTCCTTTCTACTTTCGCCACATGTATGAGGGACTTTGAATTCGTTTATATGACTAGATTCAATTGTAGATAAATTGGACATGCTTGTTTTGTGAGGAGTTGTTTTTATTTGTCCCCCTGGATGAGTCATCAATCCGCTCTTGGAGTAATTATGGTAGACCAGCCACTTGTGTGAAAGCTCACCCTCTCCTTTCCCAATATGTTGAACTGAATGTAAAATGAAGAAAAAAATAATTAATTAAAAATAAGGACAAAATACAGATTTTATAAAACCTGAGAAATGTCCAACAACTTGTGATATTTCTCACATTTTGGTCATGCAGCAGAAACCGAATACATGTAAATATGTAGCAGCTGCGATATTTCTGATATTTACACTAAACTGTTCAACTGATCTTGAAGGTTTTAAGTTGACGAGGACATGCTGCATGCATGTCACTGTAACACTTGAGTTCACTTAATAAACATCCATTTATTAAACAGAGAGGGATGCTAATGAGAGGCCGTTTGTAGCTCAGGAAGACAATGAAGGAGCAAACACTGACTGTCTAAGATAAAAGGGTTCTCAACGAGTGGGAACTAGCAGGATGGACCAGCAGTGTCACTCTCACCTCCCAAACCACGGTTCGAATACACTGTCTTGCCTGTCGTTATCTCCACATGAAGAGGAGATGGGTGGTCTGGGAAAAGGAGGGGAGGGCAATAAAGCACAGAGATCTTGTTGACAGGTAGTTGCACGATGGGCCAGACTCTGTCTGACAGGGCTGCCACAGAAGTGCTGTTGACGTGTCTTGTTCTTTGAAGAGACAGCTGGACTCCCATGTTGTAGTCGTCAGTCCAGGAAGCAAGTGAGCATCTCTCGTGGTGCCACGGCGCGCTACAGGAACTTCTTGACATGTTGTGATGTGGAACATTGTCTTCCTTTGGATCGGCTCAGCAACGCCTGGATCACAGTTGGGGAAATAACATACCAAGCGATTTTTTCCCCCCAACTGTCAAAGGAGGACAAAGCTTGGATGCATGTTGTGAGAAAACATTACCATATGGATCCTGCATTCATGTCCCAAACATCTGCTTTGAGACTGCTGTTTGGTAGGGGACACATTTTTTATTAGCATTAGCATACTCCATGTTCTTAAGACAGACTCCTTCAATGCTGAACATTTTTTAATCATGAAGCTGTTTCTGCACTGATGCACACAGTCTTGGATCTTTCTGGACGTCTGTCTGCCTTGTTTTTGCGCAGGCCGACCTTGATGGCATGGCTGGCTGGCTCCTGCTGCAGTGACAAAGAGTCGGAGGTTTTCTTTGGGCCCGGGCACTGAAACCTAATCGGGGTTCCATATTAGCAGGCAATGAGTGAAACAGTCATCAGTAGCGTTTCAGAGAAGCACTGGAGCTTTAACACATACTGTAACGCCCAGCGCCGCTTCCTGCCCTGGATTACACTGTGGCCTTGGGCATACAGTGGATGACAACACAAGCGAATGCTGAGACTTTGTTTTTTCCCCACTGCGCTTTCAGTTTCCCACCCACTCAAATTCACACAGAGCTTATCCAAACTAAGGTGTACTTCCTGCTCACATGGACCTACACACACAATGATACTCAAGCAATTTCGTATCCCACTTAATAGGTACTTGCTATAATCTGTTTGTAAGTGTTGTTAATGGACAGGCAGCAGAAAGCCTAAAGTATTAGCGCTCAGTTCAACACATGCACAAACACAAGCCTGCTGATGGAGAGCCCCTGCTATGTGCTGGCCTTGTTTTAGTCATTACTGTGAGGAAGGTGTAATGGTAGCTCACAGACACAGACACAAACACGCACGCACACACACACGCATGCACATGCACACACACACACCCTCAGTGTATACAGACACATTTAGCCTGTCGCTGTACATGGTCATGGCGACGGAGCTTTAAATTTTCCACATATGGTCATGTTGCAACCATACACTTTATTATACTTATAGTTATTTTTTATGATATAGGCCAACTTCATATGGAACAATTTTGAAACTGAAGGAAAAAGATGTATAGTTTTTCATTTATTCTACCAATAAAAAAAAAATGACAAAAGTGCAGCATGCATATGAGTTCAGCCTCCGTTGGTGGTGTCAGCAACATGCTGTGGGGAAGCGATGGCCTAGTGAAAATCCAAGTCAAAAAAATAATTGAGATTTTGTGGAAACACTTCGAAATTTGTGTTCACAGACACTCTTTGTCCAATCTGGCTCAACTTGAGCTAATTTTCAAATAATGAGCAAAGATTTTAGTCTATAAACTAAAATCTTTGCTCTGGTAGAGATGTTCCCAAAAACATGCGGCTGGAATTGCAGCCAAATGTGGTTGATATTCATACTTGCTTGGTTGCTACACGATCCTGAAAACTCTGGAATGACATTGATGATTTAAATATTTTCCAGGCCTGGATAAATCCACAAAGAAAAAAAAAAGAGAATATGGAAAAATATTAGTACTTTCAGACTTTATTTCCATGTCACCATAAAGACTAATCCATCCATTAATCAGTTGGTTCCTCCATCAGTCAATACATCAATCCATCCATCCGTCTATCCATTCATCCATCCATGGCCAAATAAAAAACAACCTTTAATTCCTTTTGAATTTATGAAAAATGGCTCCAATTCCAATTGAAAAAATAAAAAATGTGACTCTAGAAAATACTTTCTTAAATATGGAAAATCACTTAAAATCTTAATAAGTCGTATGGATGTCTTTTCCAGACCCTGTTGGATCCGTGAATTTGGAATTTTACTTTTTTTNCAACTTTTCACTGCCTCTACAGCTGCATCTCTTTGGATTACATCCCTCAAAGCTTTGCACATGTGGAGATACTTGCACAAAAGTTATGTCTGTATGTTTAGTGTCATGTCCAAACTGGTTTTCTTCTACGACTGCCCTGTTTTTTTGGATCCAAGTGCTTCTCCGTCAGCGGATCTGCCTTCCTGTCCGTGCTGATGATTTCACTGTGGTCTGTCTTATTGACGCAGATTTGTTGTGAAGAATCATCCTTCTAGTTTATTTATTTTTAATATTTGTTTATATATTTAAAGGTTTCAGAAATCTTGAGTTTGAATTTTTGTGGCTTATTCTCCAACACAATTGCCTCTGATCTGCTTTGAGAACTTGTTATGATTGTGCAAGTCACCACTAAGCCAGAGTTGCTGTACAGTGAATGGTCTATCATACCAATGGTAAACATATTGAATACATGAGATGGCTAAAGTGCAGTGAATTCAACATGGTCATTAACATGACTCCTTGAGTATATGAACTTTAAAGAAAAGATAATGCTTAAATGACTATGTTTCTGAAGGCATTTTATTTAATTAAGAAAAAAAAACTTAGATCTATTACAAAAGGTCATGGCAAATCCATGTTATGTTACAAGCTGTAAATGAAAAAAAAATTCTCTCTATAAACATCAAAGTGTTCTTCAAAGCCCCATTAAATCTGAAAGGACAAGATACCTGGGCTGTGGCATGAGTGATTAATGTAGAACAGTTTGAAGCTGCCCTCAGGAGGAGACCAGGAGAGAGCTACCGAGACTAAACAGACCTGCTGAGCCACATTCCTATTTCTACCTGTACATCTGCAAACCTCTTTTATTTTAAAATTAGTCCTTAGCCCAGTCCAGCGCTGATGAGGGAAATTATTCGAGGCAAACAGTGAGTTAAAAATGTTTCTTTCGGTGTAAGAATACAGAAAAAGGAAAGTAACCCTTGAGAACTGTTAAGGTCATATACTTTTTAAGATATGTATTTGACATCCAACTATAAAACAATAGGCTAGAATAACTCAAGGCAGTGGTCATATCTTATTATGCATCCTAGAAATATGTAATAGTTTGGAGAAGCACAAAAGCCAATCTTTTACAGCACCTTTAGTATGTGCATCCTCATTAAACAGGATGCACATACTAATCTCTCAGTTTTGCACTCAGTTTTGGTTACTCTGAGTGCAAAACTGAGAGATCTTTTCAGACTCATTCTGTTTCTTGTCCAAACTGAGAATTTCCAGAAAACCAGTCAGTGTGTGAGCAGACCAAACAGGCCTCCAGAGGGTGACAGATGACCAGAACTGAGGGGGAAGTGAGACCCTGGGATGGGCATACAAACCGAATACGAGAGAGCTGGATACAAAACTAATTTCACAATGAAATGGATAAAATGGGTAAAACGATAGTGTTCTTTTGTTTTCATGGACTAAATGATGTACTTCTAGATGTGAATAAAGATGAAAATCTTTGGTTGTTCACATTGACCTTAAACTACCAAACAAACTACCGTAACATTGTCTTACACAATGACTTTCGAACAAGAAGAATATAGTAGAATCTTCCTGCAAAGTCTAAGTGAAGCTTAGAATGACAATAAAACATGCTGAATGGCTGGGGGTCACTGAAATGATTTTTCTATGAGCTGGTTCGTGGTAGTAAAATATGTTTTTATGACACTTAGAATGTTGTGCTGTAGCGTTAACATTTCCTCTTGATTGTACTGTAAAATAGGAGGCAACACTGACAGTGCTGTTCATCCCATGCGATTGGCTGATTTACATTTCCTGTCAAGAGGCAGTCGAATGAGTGTACCTAATAAAATGGCAGGTGAGTGTACATGTCATAAAGCGCAATGCTGGGACATTTTCCAACATGTTCAGAAAATGTATGGTTTGTGATGCAGCACCAGATGAATTCGGAGGTCATAATGGAGCGTTATTTACTTATAGCAGCAGATCTTCACTGAAACACAAGGCAGATACGTAAAGGGACGTATAAATGTCAGTGCTATGCATTGCATACAATAATGACAGTGGCAGAAGGTAAAGGCAGCTCAAACTTTATTTTGCTCCTCTCCCTTTAGAAACCATGTTGTGCTTTATGTCATTCCCTAGCCACCTGATTTTTCAGCATTTTTGTTTTGTTTATGTGATCAGCTGGTGTGATGAATCCTATCAGAAGGAGAAATGAAGCTTCCTGGTAAAAAAAAATATAAAAAAACAAATGTTTGTTTTTATCCAACAGTATAAAATTGATCTGGTGTCGATTTTACTTATGCATAAAATAAACCCCTTTGGAGACAAAAATGCCAATGATGTAAATCTGATTATATCTTGTCATTCTGTTTTGCATCCCCCCCCCCTTTATGCAAGCCACTTGCTGGCAAACGAGTCGAAATGAATAATCACAAGTGGCTGTAACAGCCACCAGCGTTCCCAGAGGGCTCCTGCAGCCTGGCAGCACTGTTGTGTGACCGCATCAGACAGCAGCCATGCATCACAACAATATGGCGCTGGCACTCTCTGGACACATTGACACAACAGATAGCCAGGCTGGCAAAGTGGTAATCATGCCCACCCTCTGGTATGCCTGGCAAAAACACGATCTGAAAGAGCAGCAGACCGGCGCTTCGGGCA
Source organism: Poecilia formosa (assembly GCF_000485575.1). NCBI lineage: Eukaryota > Metazoa > Chordata > Actinopteri > Cyprinodontiformes > Poeciliidae > Poecilia > Poecilia formosa. The sequence goes on from NW_006800077.1 coordinate 1,210,558, forward strand.
TGGCTGTTGGCTTGCTTTGGCGTTTTTAGCGACGGTGTAATGAGTATGTGATTGATTGGGACCACAATAGGGATTCATGTACTCAGAGCGGTATACAGAACACACCAGGCCCTCTCGGATTACAGGCCTCGTGGGTTCTCGCCAGATTAAACGGTTACATTAAACAGCATGAATAAAAGATTGAAATTATTCTCTTTAGAGCACAGCCACAGGAGAAAACACTGGTGTGTTTCCGGTGGGGATTGTTAGGAGGAATGCTTCATGCGTTCTTGTTTCCTCTCTAAAACCCACATGCTTGAAATAACAGTTTCTCCCTTGGACTATTTGTGCATCCCTGCACCGACAGAATCTAAATATATAATTAACAGCTACAAATTGTACAAATGGGACATCCGGAACATGATTATGCCAATGTTAAAGGTTGTCTTAGTCATTTGGATAATTGCATTTACATGCCTGAGGCGAGATTCTGCTTGATGTGGAGAGGGCACTGCCACCTGAGCTGATTCAGAGCATCCAGGAGTCCACTATTATCATGTTTTAATAAGGACGTTTGCAACCGTGGTCATCAAGCCTTCAAACAAAGGGTGACCTCAGACTGCTTTTATGGTTCTAATTTGTCTAATTGGGCCTAAAGTTCATGAGCTCATGGGTATGAGGCATCTTATTAAACTACACACAGGGATGGTGGGTAAAACTAGTGGGCAGCAGTGGTGCCAGGCAGGATCCCCTTCCCTCCCCCCCATTACATCTTCATCTGATCACTTAACAAAATGAACTGGCAGCTCACATGGCATGGCGATATTTCACACGTTTTTACCAGCGTCATAAATTGTACGGCCATTTTACCAAACACTTCCTCTTGCTTTGCTTGTTTTTATTTATCAACATTACAGCTCAGGAAGGGTTTTACAATTTTCTGTTTTTTTTTTTTGTTTTTTGTTTTTTTTTTTACACCAGTTTGTAGCCCAGCCTTGCCAAGATCCAAGACTCAAAAAGAAAAAAGAAAAAAAGCCAGCCGCCTACAAAAGGTTATATTTATCGCTACATCAAGGAGAATTAGGAAATAAAATAAGCATCCGGTTGGTGGTATCCCTACTGGGGATTTATCAAACTGTCCCTATTGATCTTTAATTCATCACTTGATGCCGGCCAACAGGCTAACGCAAGTGGAACAAGAAGTTGGCTCGGGCCTCAGATGATGACTCGTACATAATCAGTGCCCGGCAATCAAGAGGCCGTCCTTAATATTGACAGTCACAGTAAAGCTTCCCTCTGCTCCCTTATTTATTTACACAAGGGTCAGTTAAAGCCAGCCCCGCCTCCGACTCAGGCTGGTCAGTTGGTTAGAGCGAGCTGTGGTCTCAGGAGACCGTAGAGGTGAAAGGGTCACAAGGTCAGGGATTTGGGGACTCTCACGGCACAGCAACACACAATTGTTCTTTTCTAAGCTGCGAGGGATACGACTGGGGAAAGATTTACTTATCAGTCAGTTCATCAGCCGACAGCCACAGAATCACAGGTGCAGCTTGGTGGGGGACTGGCTTAGAGCGAAGCAACTTAATCAACTTACGAGACGAGGCAAGGACATTGTCTCCTGTCTACATTTATTCTCGGATTCATTCAGTGTTTGGATACTCTTGGGTGTGATATGTACAGAATTGTAAACCTCGTGAAACGGAGGCGTCCGAGGCAATTTGTGAGGGAAAGGGACATTTTATGACTTATCACATGCATTTGACATTTCTTTGTCTCCTTTCTGAAAAACAACATGGAAAACAGAAACACACACATGGTCAGTTCAGTTTGTTTCTCTCTTGCACTAAAGACATGTAGGTGATGCTTGGTCCTAAGTTAGAAAATTTGCTTATTATCAGCAGACAATTTCACGTTCTTCTGGTGGTTTTTATTCTTTAACATCTTTGTTTTCTGACATCCATCATGAGAAGCCAAAATCTTACTGGTTTTATGCAGAACTGCCGACACACCTGCTGCACTTCATTTGACTAAACCATGAGAAAACAGGTCAAACCAAACAACTAAATCTAAACAAAGAAGCATGATTAAGATGATTAATCTAATTTACAAACTCATCTGCATAACTAAATGGTCTGCAAAATGAAACATTTAACAGTAATCCTCCTGGATCACCTGGTTTTTTCAAAGTGGTTTGAAAAGTTTGTACCAAATAAAACCCAACAGATTGTTTGGAGTCATTACTTACGGCATTCACTCCCCCGAACCAGCAGGGGGTGGCAGCAAATTGCTTGTGTTGAGTTGTTGACTGTCCAGCAGTCTCTCATGTGGAGCAAGCTGTGACAGTGGAGAGAAAGAACTCCCCTCTTACAGGAACAAACCAACAGCAGAACCGGAACCAGGCTCGGTACCAGCAGCCATTTGCCATGATCTGTTCTGGACTGCCAGAACAGCAGGAAGCCATTTTGAAGGTTGCTCTTTGTTTTTAAGGCCCAGTCCCCATGGGTTTCTCAATCACTTTGGATTAAATAAAAATATTTGTCTGTTGTGATATGTAGAGATGATGTTACAAGGAGTGTTGCATTATAGTACAGTTTTTAAGATAAATAAAACATTTTTATGCATGTAGCACAAAGTAAGTAAACGGCTAACTGTCGCAGAAAATAATTGTATTCAGCCTTCCCCCCCCCATCTAATTAAAAGTTGCTTTCAATTACTGCAATTTATGTTTCTTCTTGGTTTTTGTGTTGATGGTGTTAAATCGATTAACTGGGATGTAATCCAGTTTTCTGACGGGTTGCATTTCCGTCCCAGTTTCAATGATTTATCCCAGCCCGAGCAATAATGTCACCTTTCACATTCGACCTGTCAACCACTAATTACCTCTCTGTGATACGAAGCGGAGGGCGCAGACAGAAAAGCAGCGATCAATCTCGCCTCTGCAGTCACACGTGTAAATGTTTAGATGTTCGGCCGTGTTACTTCTCACGTTAACTCGCAGCCATTAGCGAAAGCCAGCATGTCTATCTATACTCCTGCTGACCTGATGGGCCTTTATCAGTGGGAGACTCTGCACCTGGTTGGTTGATTCTTGTGTGTGTGTGTGCGTGTGTGCGCGTGTGTGTGTGGGAACGGATCAATCTTATGTGTGAACATTCACGTGCTTTTCAGACATGGATGTCGGAGTGCAAGTGTAACTTCCTGAAGGAGAGTTTGTGATTGTTTACATGCAACAGGTCAGAAAGGGAGACACTGAAACGCTGATGAGATCGTGACATAATAACCAAAACATAATCCCCCCACAAAACACACACTCCTGTCGCTGTGGAATGCCATTTTTCAGCCAGCGTGACTCCTGTTTGAATGGGGGAAGGAAACATCAGTCTGCCTTGATAAATGATGTTGATCCAGGGCCAAAGGATCAAGGCGACTGTAATGTGATGTAAACTAATGAAGAAACAAAGACGGACACAAAAGAGAGTAGAAAAAAAAGAGATAAAGTTGGCAGTAAAGTCACAATGGAAAAGGGGCAGGAGGGAAAGGACAAAGACTGGATGTGAAGTAGAAATAATGGGATTGATGGATTTTAAGATGGGCTAAAACAGAACAAGGCAGGAGGGGGAATCAAGAATGTCTGGAGGCCACACTTATCTCTTTGAATGAAAGGAATGCACACGCATACACACACACAAACACCAGCTAAATTAAGATGTGCACCGAGGGAGAGCAACAAAAAATCAATGAGCAGTTTAACACCCGTCCTCCAGGAGGTGGAAGAACACCTTCAGGCTATGACGCAAGCATGTGTCCGTGTCGATCCGTGCTCGCATGTACATGTGTGGGGACTCCCGTGTGATTTTTAGCTCCGGGGTGTAACTTGAGTGTGGACATACACACCAACACACATCCTCAATCAACCTCCCCTCCTTCCTCCTTCCACTGCTGAACCCCCAGCAGGCATGATCACCCGGCTGCCTGGAACGTCAATTATTTAAAGAAAAAAAAACAAAAAACAAATGTGTTCTGTGGAAGGGCGGTCAATGACTGAGCAGTGGGGTGTGTGTACCTGAAAGAAGAAGAAGGAATGCACATTCTTGGAAAAGGCATAAAAAGAGGCACCAGCAGCAGATGCAGGTGTTTTGCATGGCCGGTAAATAAATGAGCTCATGTGGATGGACCGTTTTCACCAATTCTGTCTTTGTTTTCTTCTTTGTTTCATTGTCAGCCACAGATGAGGTATACTGCCCCACAAATTCTGATCTGCAATCTTCCTGATGATGGACTAAAATATGCTCAATGGTCCCAGATGATGGACAGAAAACACCATTCTTATGTGTCTGCATATCTACCATTCAGTGTAAATGGACCTTAATGGAGGCTGCGGAGGAGGCGGAGAGTGTCGATGTTGGCGTTTCTTTTTTCTGTTGGACGGATTTCCAGATTTTCCTTGTAGTGATGACCAGACAGATTGGTAAATGCAGATGAAAGAAGCAGACCATTCTTCTACAATTATGTCTCTGGTTTGGTGGCTTGGCTTCGGGTTTTCAGCGGGTTCCAGGTTTTCACAGGTGTTTGGTGGCAATCAGTGGAGAGGCTTTTCTTTGGCGGAGGAGGCTAACTGTCGGGTTGGTGGGACATTTATGATGTTGCACCAAGCTGGCGGGTGTACACTGTGTGTGTGTGTGGGTGTGTGTGTGTGTGTAGGGGTGGGAGTTTGGGGGTAGGGATATAAGTGTACTGCCAGGAAACACCAGGCACATGCTGGGTGCCTCCAGGCTCATGGTGTGAACTGCTCATAAAGCATTATTTGATTCAGGTGTGTTGAACCAGCAGGTACACTACTGGCTATTGAAGACTGTCTTTTGACACCATGGATCTAGGCACACAGAGAGAAGCAGAATTGGTACCACATCAGATAATTGATGAACAAAGCAACCTGGAGGCTCGATTACTGCAGCTGAAACAATTGAGTAATGTTTAGAGCAGGAGCCTTCAACTCCTGTCCTCAGGGGTCACTGTCCTTCAACTTTTTGATGTGTTCCTGAATCAAACAGCTGAACTTCTTCCTCAGTCTGAAGAAAAGTTGTCTAGAGTCCTGAAAATGAGCTGATAATTTGATTCATGTCTGCTGAAGAAGAGACGCATCTAAAAGTTGCAGGGCAGCAACTTTTAGCCCCTGAGGTCTGGATTTAAAGACCCCTGGTTTAGAGAGCACTGGTTTTCTCTACTCACAAAGCAAATGACTCAAATGGGAAACGACCCATTAAATAGTCAATAGAGGAACTCAGTGCTGTAAAAGATGCTCCGGAGTGCCCTGGAATGCTTCACCCTGTCACATCTTTATTTTTGAACTAAACACATTTTAGGTGCTGAGCTTCTAAACATTAAAAGCATGCTGACATTTTGTGGAAATCATTTGATAAATTGAAAAGTAAAGTGAGCATTTATTCCCTGCTTCTTTGTATCTTTTTCACATCTCCTGTACCTTCTCCGCCCTCCAACTACACACACACACACACACGCACACACACACCCCCACACGCACACACACACAGACGCCCTGGCTGACCTCAGTGTTTAATCATCATCCATTAGTAATTAGGAACTGTTTCCTGAGTGTGTATCCAGAGGCTTGCTGAATAAAGACTTTAGAGGAAATAATAATAAATAATAATCAGACTGAACCAATTAAGACTGATTACCTTCTGTGTCACATTGGGTGCTACACACTGCTCTGGTCTCACACACACATGCTGCACTTGGAGCACTTTGTGCTGACTTGTGAATATTTATATACACCGTTCGTTTGCAGCACTCACACACACAAACGCGCGTGCTGCTGGGTTTCGCCCTAAATATAGTCAATACTATGCTCCAGTAAATGGTGTAGTAGTAATTGGGATCCCGTGGAAAACTTCACTCCTCATGGAGGCTCAATCTGACTCCAGCAAAACCAGGTCTCTGTCTCTTAGGATTAGCACCTTTCAGTCTCAGTCTTAGCCGGAGACAATGGCAATGTGGCATGGGATGGATTAGCAAAATGGGTGGAGCGGGCCGGCATCCCAAAACGTGATTAAGTATTTGGTAAGTGACTCTGAGCGGGACTCAGGAGATTTGAAAGTATCCGCTGAGGACGCTGTCTCCTTTCTGATGGTAAATAAGGCTGAGAGATGCATCTTGGGGGGGAAAGGGGACGAGAGTTGGGAGGAAGATGCACAAGATGTCAATAAGAAATATGTGGCTGCTTTTGTTTCAGCAGATCCCCTCAGGCTGACACTGGTGAAGGTATCAATCCGCAGATGCACTCATGAACTCACCGCTCAACACTTTCCCCCATGCAGAGCTCGAAATTCATGACGAACTCGGCCTTTTCTGGATATGGACACTTTCTGTGCAATTAAAGCAGAACTATGAGCTCATTTTTCCCTACTTCCTAAATAAAATTAAAAAAATTCAGTGTGTTATCACCTCTGCCATTCTGCCTGACTATTTTAATGGCTTTTTAATGGTGTGGCGATTGTCATCCGTCAGTAGCCCGTGGGGCTGTCCCCAGTGGCAGATTTGGCTCCAGCAGCCACAGCCAGTCCTCTAGAAAGCACCATATGGTGACAGTTAGCGCCGACATATAGAAATGTAACACATCCTCCTGGGAGGAGGGTGGCAGTTCCTGTGGATGTGAAGTGTGTTTTATGAGTGAGAGTGAACGAGAGCAATCTCAGAGTAACAGATTGGCTTCTGGAGATATCAGTCTCTGCATTAGATGAGATGATTAGATGAGTGCCTCTGATTTGTCAAGATGAAACCCTTGTAAATTAGAGCGAGGCCGTGTAGATTTAAAGTGTTATGGTAATATGTTTGAAATTAGAGTAGAGAGGGGCTGGATGCAGTTGATGAGAGCAGTAAAGAACTGGTACAATTAAAAATTCTTGATGGGGGGGAGAAAAAAAAATAATCTCATAGTTGGTGCGTTAGATTTAAGTCAGAAGTTTTTGCTTTTACTCAGAAATAAAATTAGCTCTGATGTCAAACTCCTGCTTCTAATGAGTTTTGCACTTTGAGAAAATGTATGAAGTGATCAAACTTCAGATTTATAAAAACCGAAATTCTGTCTCAAAGGATTAGATGATTACACAAGATAAAAAAACAAAAAACAAAAACATTAACACAGAAATATCAGGCTTCTAAAGAGTATGCTGCACACAACCCAGCAAGTGTTCCACTCACCACTTATTCAGTTGGGGCTCGTTTTGCATGAATTACTGCATCAATGTGGCATGGAAACAATCACTGTGGTTCTGCTGAGGTGTGATGGAAACTCAGGTTTCTTTGATAACACCTCCGTTTTTTGATCTGGTCTCTTTCATCTTCCTCTCAATAACACTCCATATAGATTTCAGACCTGTTTGGTGAGCAATTTAGCATCATTACTCCTTTTGCTGCTGCACTTTTTCCTACCTCAATTTTTTTCTTCCACTCAACTTTCTACAGCACTCAACTTCTTTAAAAATGATCTTTTTCGCCTACCCTGCTTGTGGAAGATGTCAGTGATTCTCTTTTGGACATGTACATCTTTTGTAGCTAACTGAACCAGACTGAGAGACAATATGAGCTTTTAAAGTGTAACATTTTTACAATATTCTAATTTTCTGAGACGCTCAACTGCATTATCTGCAAGCTAGAATCAACAAAATGATGAGTAAAGGGTTAAAATAGTTGAGGTTGAAATGAATTTTCACTTTATGAAGTGAGTGTCAAAAGTTATTGAACTTTTGTACTTAAGAATTTCAAACACTTCCTCTATAAACTTTTATGTACATTATTTTTTCAGTTTACTAAGTTCACGTTGAATCTTATTTGAAACATGAACCATGACCTAAAGATATTCCTAATTTTATGTCAGAATTGTGAAAGTATCTGCTAGCATTGTGAAGTGAATATTTTTTTTGTTGCAGAATTTCGCAATCCAAATGTTTCTGCTCCAGCTTGAACATCTTCAAGGAGTCACTTTAAAGTCTTTATTTTGGGAGAAAAGTGTCTCTGAATTGCCATAGAAGTTTTCAATCTTAAAAGAAGTCTCAAAAGACACTTCTTCTTTTATATGGAGATAACCTACCTGTTATTCCACTCGAGCCTCTGTCATCAAAGCTGTCTTTCTTCTCCTCCCATCCCGGTCTCTCTATCCTCTTCTCCATCACTTTCTCTGGCCTGTCAATTTATTAAATAGGCTGAGGCACCGTAGCATTGATGTTGATTTCATACATGTCACGCGACACAATTACTTTAATAGTGCCATGAATAGATTTCATGGAGAGATGGTTGGATTTGTTTGAGAGGCAGTTGAGGGACAAAGGGAGGCTGTCATCTCTGTTTGGCCTTCAGCTCCAGAGCTCCTATTAGCCGATGCGACATTTTGACAGTCCTGCCACGAATAAAGAGATGATGTCTTTACAACTTTTTTTTTTCTTCCAAACTCTTTTCTTCCGTATTTAAGTTCATGTTTCATTGTATGCTTTTATTTTAACATTTTTTTTAGGCACTGTGTACGTGCTGTAGCTAGTGAAAAATCACAAGAATGAGCATGAATGAACGAAGACGGGCAGGTGGGAAACAGCTTCTTCAAATCTGCAGAACATTCAAGTACAGACGGATTTATTGTTTGCTCAGACTGCCGTGATTTAAAGTGATCCTGGAGCTGCAGAGGTCGAGGTGTTCTTTTTCTAGCACATCATTCTGGCGCGTAGCAATTATCTATCTTGCTCTTTGCTCTGTTTTTGAACGTAGCAGCAGCGTAAACTTGCTGTGCTGCTGCCTGGCTCTCCGTCAGGATGTTGTTAACGGGGAGGATGGAGGATTTTTTCTTTTGCTTTCACTACCTGCCGTGGCAACCAGAACCGGGTCTCTGCGCTTCGGGGAGTTTCACAGTGGACTGTTTTTTTTGGATGCCACAGTGCCCACTCTGGTGCTGAAGAACCTCTGTGTGAGGATAAAGAAAGAAAAAGAAACAACCTCTGCTGTGCTGACAGGATTAGAACAGTTGACACATGTAACCCTACGCTACTGCAATCACTCACTCATTCACCCTATATTTCCGAAATGATAAGCGAGGGAACAAGTTGTGGTGATTAGAAAGTTGGGAATTTTCCTCCCTTTGTTCAACATATTACAACTATACGGTTTAAGAGAGTGTAGATTTTTGTAATATCTACTGTACTAAAACTTCAAACAACTAAATACGTCTTTCGATGTCATTTGATGGCTTTTTCATGTCTGGTCTTGAAAACAGGTTTCAAACTAATTGAAGTCATGCTGGTTCTGTAACGGATGGCTGTGCATGTGTCTGCAGGTGACAAAGGTTGGTGTCCGTCCTCATTTTAGATCCCCTTTAATTACTCTCTTGTCCTGAAAGCCGTTCGCCTCTAAGCGTTAACTCCAGCTGGGACGGTGAGCAGGAACGGGCTGGACCGAACTAGCTTAGCTTGATCCCAGGTATGTTAATCTAGGATGTGGTCGAGATATATATTTTTTTAAAGCAATCTGTCTATTTTTTTTTTTTAATATTTAGCATTGTGTACATTAAAGTGGTAGGTCAGCATTTCTTGGTGGAGAGGTTATAGCTAATGCGTTACCTGAATGAATAACTTTTGATTTCGTCACTTTGTGTGAAAAAATAAATAAAATAGAACCCCTTCCACCCCCACACCCCCATAAACAATAACAACAACAACAACAACAACAACAAACTAGAAAACGTTAAAAGAACCATCAAACATTCAGAATTGGAATCCTTTGGGACAGAGTTCAAATAAAAAAAAATAGCTTTTAGCTGAATGTACATGCTTACTTATACAAATAGCAGTAACATCTGATGTTAGTACTAACCACGTGTGGATGGACACCATGTTTTAAACGCTTCACCCATTCATTTCTACTGGAAAACATATTTACAGGAGTTGTAATATTTAAAACAGTAGCTAAATGAATAAACACCAGAAGTGGTAACTTGCATGTCCAGAATGAGCTGAATGTTGTTAAAATGTAGTTATATTATATTATTATGAGAAAGAAAAACAAAAAAAAAAACAACACAATACTTTGAATCCATTTAAGCCTTCAAGCAAATATCATTTGCATAATTCTTTAAGTAAAGTAAATAAAATATAGTTATCAGCAATGCAGTAAAATGTCATGCAAATTAAATCAGCTCACATGCTGAATGAAATCCAAGAAGGAAGAGGCAGTGCAGACACGGAGTGTGGAGACTTTGGCGTTGGTTGGAATATTTGTCTCTCCGGTGACCCCACTCCCATCCGTCATGGTTGGTAAACAGACCTCTGACACGCACCGACACTCCACCAGGACCCTGATCATCCCCAACGTGCTGAGATACGGGTGGGCTTCTGTGGAAAAACCAAACGTTGATATTGAATGTTTAAGCTCGATACTGATATCGCTTTGGTGGATTTGAACTTTATGTCAAGTTGTGCAAAAGAAAGGGAGTTAAGGTGGAGGCGTGAAAAGAAGCCACAATTTGTCAGAATAACACGCACGCATGAATGAAAAGATAAACGCACACTTCCTCCTCAGTGTGGGGTCAGTGTGGGGTGTGAGGTGACTGGCAGTTTGTTGTCACATTCATGACAACAGCAAAAGGGGGTTTTCCCACCACCTGGCTTAAATTAGCACAGATATATATGTCCTCAGAGGAGGAAGGGGGGGTAAAAAAAAACACAGCCGGAGGAGAGCAAGTCTGCATGCCACAGAGCAGTGGCAGCACAGAGGTTGCGCTCAGCAGTCGCGGAGCAGTCCGGTGCGTGACATGCATGATTAAATGAGCAAAGCATCTGCTCTCCTTCTTGGCCTCTTGCAATAACAAAAGCTGATTTGAAAATCCGTTGCCTGAGGCCGTGGTTCACGGCTCATATGTAGCTCAATGCGCCGGAGCTCCGCGCCCCGGACACTCCTCAAGTTTTCCTCAGTGATGAATATAAGGAAAACCAAACCATCTATGTGTTCTCCTGTAAAAATAATCCGTTGTTCAGGTCCTTTTGCTGATTTCTTTATTTAGATGATTTGGGAAGCAGTTTTTTTTTTCCGAGTCGTCTGACTTTGTCCATTTTGTTCAATGAGGTGAAGCCTTCAAATAGTGTATATTTTGTTGCTTTACTTTTTTTTTTTTTACCTGAGTTTCGGTCTTCTTTTGTCATTTAATGTCCTTATAGCAATCAGCTGAAAGCAGACCCGGAGGTGGGACTGTTTAGTCAGCTGCTGTTTTTACAGTTAAGTTAACTGGAGTCATTTTGCTGTACTTGCAGGGTGAAAACAATCCCAAAGACTCATTTCCTGGGATTTGACTGTAATAACAAAACAAAATGTATAAAAAAAAATAAAAAAAATCTATGAATTGAACACAAAAGCCAGTCAAGCATTGTGTGGCTGTCCTTTGTTGATGGGAAACAAAGACATAGGAAAACAATGTTCAGGCATCGCCGTACTATACATTCAGCAGTGTAGCGTACACAATGTTATCGACACGTTACATGAATTTGCTGGAAATCAAACAGAATTGATGATACAATGACTCAGATATTGTGTCCTAATAATAAAATAACTCAATCCTCACTATGCCATATGGATGCATCACTATCTGTACACCTGGGGACACATGCAGAGAACCGAAATATCATTCCTACATGACCAGTTTAGAAATGAATGAAAGAAATTGATAACATAAAATGCTAACGTCACAGACAAAGTTACATAGCCAGTGCTCACAAAGCAGAACACTGTGAATTCCACACACCTTGTCCCATTAAACACACATGCGGAGTGGGAATGCATCAGAAGCAACACACACACTTTAAAGCGGTGGCAGGACTTGATATTCCCTTTGCATCCCTTTTATTTTCTCTCTTACTTGGATTCATGTTGCACGTTTTTAATACGCCGGCACATATAGCAACATAAGGAACAATCTTGCAGTAGCTTTAGGTTTAACCTTTGCAGGACTTTAGACTGTGAAAACTCCACATCCCCCTTCTGTTTCAGTGTGCCAAGATTTGTGCATATTTAAAGCAGCATGTCACACACAGGCACAGACCAAACAAAGACGGCTCATGTTTCATGCATATATCTGCTCCGTTTGCATGCGCTTTCTCATTGAGGTCAGACAGTCAAATCATGGTAGCGAAGGGACAGAGATTTATAGCCAACCACATGTTTGTATGTGAGTGTCTGTGTGTTTGTTTACATGGTCATGCCAGCTCCCAGCACGGCGGCCACGCGTTGCACCGACACATTTAGTGGAATGCCCCAGTCTGGCCTGATAAACGCCTGAGTAAATAGAAAGGCGGGGATAAAAGGAAGTGTTGGAGTGAAGATAAAACATAAAGCAAATCATTGGTTCATCTCCCTGCATACCCAATCCTATTTTTACAATAAATCTTGAGTGGATGTTGTTTTTTTTTAATCAATCTGTTGAGCTGCTTTTTTTGTCTAAAGAAAACGGTCCTTTTTTTTTACTCTAATATTTTTGTCGTGATGTGATGGATGCAGATCTTGTAAACCAGTCAGCAGACTTCACATAAGTAAAAAAAAAAAAAAAGACATGTTTCTCATGTCTTCCTTTGAAAAATGACAAGCTGTACACTCCACCACCAAAGCAGCTATTCCAAATCAGTTTCATGTTCAGTGGTGAACGTTGTAGCAGAAAAAAAAAAATACATGCGCATTTTTTTGACACTTTAAATGTAAAATTTAAATTGGTACAAACATTGGATAAACTCTGAGGTTGATTTGTGTTTTTCTCTGAGCTGAGTTAGATGTCAGGAGCTTCACAGCAGGAACTTTACTCCAGAGATGGCTTCTTCCCAGCAGGTTCCAAACTAGCTTAATGCCCCCTCCCACCTGAGCTTTCTCACCCTCTCCAGTCTTTAAATCACGGCTCGTTATCAAGCCGTTACTCCTCCTAATCCTTATCCACTCTAATAAACACCCCTGTGAATGCTTAGTCTATCTGTCAGTGAAGCTACAGTACAGTGGTGTTAAAAAGCATTCCTCTCTGACATATTTCTTCTATTTTTGCCTTTTAATCACATAAATGTTTCAGCTGATTAAGCACTTTTCACTGGCGGTTCATAGTTTCTAAAAGTAGAATGGGTAGCAGGTATTTTTGTTATCAGGCTCGTCTCCTGTGGAACCAGCTCCCAGTTTTAGTCCGTGTGAGGGGAGACACTCTGTCTACTTTTGAGACGAGGCTTAAAAGTTTCCTTTTTGATAAAGCTTGTAGTTAGAGCGGCTTAGGTTATCCTGAGCTATCTCTGTAGACTGCTGGAGGACACACTGACCACTTCTCTCCACTCTGCCTTATTTTCTTCATAACTTATACATTTGGCCCGTGGTCTTGTTTAGCTTTGTCCCCCTCCCGGACAACGCCATCGGCTGAGCTGCTCCTGCCAGTAACTCAATGATCTGACACACTTGACTGTGTTTGTATGTTTCACTCCAAAATATAGGAACTATTCTAATTGGTTCATTTTTCACTCCATAGATTTGTCTGCTGTCTCAGAGCTTATCTGCTTAACTGGGTTTCTTTCTTAGATAGTTACTGAAAGAGGTGCTGCTACATAGAAGGTACTCCTGGTTCAGTGTTTCTGTGTTTTTTTGTTTTTTTTTATCTGTATGCTCTGTTTTCTCAGTCGCCCAGTTGGTGGCGGCAGACTGCTGCTCACGCTGAGCCGGGTTCTGCTGGAGGTTTTGTGCTTTTAAAATTTTCCTTTCTACTTTCGCCACATGTATGAGGGACTTTGAATTCGTTTATATGACTAGATTCAATTGTAGATAAATTGGACATGCTTGTTTTGTGAGGAGTTGTTTTTATTTGTCCCCCTGGATGAGTCATCAATCCGCTCTTGGAGTAATTATGGTAGACCAGCCACTTGTGTGAAAGCTCACCCTCTCCTTTCCCAATATGTTGAACTGAATGTAAAATGAAGAAAAAAATAATTAATTAAAAATAAGGACAAAATACAGATTTTATAAAACCTGAGAAATGTCCAACAACTTGTGATATTTCTCACATTTTGGTCATGCAGCAGAAACCGAATACATGTAAATATGTAGCAGCTGCGATATTTCTGATATTTACACTAAACTGTTCAACTGATCTTGAAGGTTTTAAGTTGACGAGGACATGCTGCATGCATGTCACTGTAACACTTGAGTTCACTTAATAAACATCCATTTATTAAACAGAGAGGGATGCTAATGAGAGGCCGTTTGTAGCTCAGGAAGACAATGAAGGAGCAAACACTGACTGTCTAAGATAAAAGGGTTCTCAACGAGTGGGAACTAGCAGGATGGACCAGCAGTGTCACTCTCACCTCCCAAACCACGGTTCGAATACACTGTCTTGCCTGTCGTTATCTCCACATGAAGAGGAGATGGGTGGTCTGGGAAAAGGAGGGGAGGGCAATAAAGCACAGAGATCTTGTTGACAGGTAGTTGCACGATGGGCCAGACTCTGTCTGACAGGGCTGCCACAGAAGTGCTGTTGACGTGTCTTGTTCTTTGAAGAGACAGCTGGACTCCCATGTTGTAGTCGTCAGTCCAGGAAGCAAGTGAGCATCTCTCGTGGTGCCACGGCGCGCTACAGGAACTTCTTGACATGTTGTGATGTGGAACATTGTCTTCCTTTGGATCGGCTCAGCAACGCCTGGATCACAGTTGGGGAAATAACATACCAAGCGATTTTTTCCCCCCAACTGTCAAAGGAGGACAAAGCTTGGATGCATGTTGTGAGAAAACATTACCATATGGATCCTGCATTCATGTCCCAAACATCTGCTTTGAGACTGCTGTTTGGTAGGGGACACATTTTTTATTAGCATTAGCATACTCCATGTTCTTAAGACAGACTCCTTCAATGCTGAACATTTTTTAATCATGAAGCTGTTTCTGCACTGATGCACACAGTCTTGGATCTTTCTGGACGTCTGTCTGCCTTGTTTTTGCGCAGGCCGACCTTGATGGCATGGCTGGCTGGCTCCTGCTGCAGTGACAAAGAGTCGGAGGTTTTCTTTGGGCCCGGGCACTGAAACCTAATCGGGGTTCCATATTAGCAGGCAATGAGTGAAACAGTCATCAGTAGCGTTTCAGAGAAGCACTGGAGCTTTAACACATACTGTAACGCCCAGCGCCGCTTCCTGCCCTGGATTACACTGTGGCCTTGGGCATACAGTGGATGACAACACAAGCGAATGCTGAGACTTTGTTTTTTCCCCACTGCGCTTTCAGTTTCCCACCCACTCAAATTCACACAGAGCTTATCCAAACTAAGGTGTACTTCCTGCTCACATGGACCTACACACACAATGATACTCAAGCAATTTCGTATCCCACTTAATAGGTACTTGCTATAATCTGTTTGTAAGTGTTGTTAATGGACAGGCAGCAGAAAGCCTAAAGTATTAGCGCTCAGTTCAACACATGCACAAACACAAGCCTGCTGATGGAGAGCCCCTGCTATGTGCTGGCCTTGTTTTAGTCATTACTGTGAGGAAGGTGTAATGGTAGCTCACAGACACAGACACAAACACGCACGCACACACACACGCATGCACATGCACACACACACACCCTCAGTGTATACAGACACATTTAGCCTGTCGCTGTACATGGTCATGGCGACGGAGCTTTAAATTTTCCACATATGGTCATGTTGCAACCATACACTTTATTATACTTATAGTTATTTTTTATGATATAGGCCAACTTCATATGGAACAATTTTGAAACTGAAGGAAAAAGATGTATAGTTTTTCATTTATTCTACCAATAAAAAAAAAATGACAAAAGTGCAGCATGCATTCAGCCTCCGCTGGTGGTGTCAGCAACATCCTGTGGGGAAGCGATGGCCTAGTGAAAATCCAAGTCAAAAAAATAATTGAGATTTTGTGGAAACACTTCGAAATTTGTGTTCACAGACACTCTTTGTCCAATCTGGCTCAGCTTGAGCTAATTTTCAAATAATGAGCAAAGATTTTAGTCTATAAACTAAAATCTTTGCTCTGGTAGAGATGTTCCCAAAAACATGCGGCTGGAATTGCAGCCAAATGTGGTTGATATTCATACTTGCTTGGTTGCTACACGATCCTGAAAACTCTGGAATGACATTGATGATTTAAATATTTTCCAGGCCTGGATAAATCCACAAAGAAAAAAAAAAGAGAATATGGAAAAATATTAGTACTTTCAGACTTTATTTCCATGTCACCATAAAGACTAATCCATCCATTAATCAGTTGGTTCCTCCATCAGTCAATACATCAATCCATCCATCCGTCTATCCATTCATCCATCCATGGCCAAATAAAAAACAACCTTTAATTCCTTTTGAATTTATGAAAAATGGCTCCAATTCCAATTGAAAAAATAAAAAATGTGACTCTGGAAAATACTTTCTTAAATATGGAAAATCACTTAAAATCTTAATAAGTCGTATGGATGTCTTTTCCAGACCCTGTTGGATCCGTGAATTTGGAATTTTACTTTTTTTTTCTCTCTAGCCAGTGTGTCAGAAGCAAACACACACACACACACACACACATAAGACCACCTGTCAAACAGCTAGTCCTATCTGTTATCAGCATGTCTTGGCCTGTCATACCAGCCTGTCGTCTGCAGCCCGTGTCCCAGAATGCTGACAGATAAGCAGCGTGTGTATTTCTGCGTGCATGTGGCTGAGTGTGTGCCAGTCAAGCGTCAGTGTGCACTTTTTTAAAACTCATCCATCTTTAAGGGGTTCCCACGTTCTGCTGGGTTAATCTCAGGCCCTCTCCTTCTGATCCGACCAACCGGACAGCTATCTCTGTGCAGACGACACACACACATAGGCAGATTTCCCCACCGCTGTCAGGCGCCTGCAAACACAACCGCATGCTTCCAAATCAGATCACGAAGACACACGCTAAGATGACATATTGGTGTAGACATAGTTGTAGCAGAGAGACAAGATGCTAAACCATGACATCAGTTTGCTGCAGTACTTGATGGCAATAACTGAGCATGAAATAAGGCTCCGCAAGTGAAACGATTACTTATCAAAGGGCATACTGGTTTTATTTCATTATTCCTTTTTTCACTACATGCTTTTTGATGTTGCTTTAAGTTCATGGAAATACAGAGAACACTCTGCTTTACATAATCCCCAAAAATATATTCAATTCCAACTACACAGAAGTGTTCGGTTCTAAAGCCTTCCATGTTAAAAAAAGAGAGAAGTGAATAACTGAAGAGGGAGTGGTGAGAAATGTTTCGTCATTCATTCTTAGTCCTGAACATTAAAAGCAAATTATATCAAAAATTCAAGCTGCCACATGTTTTCCTGTCCTTTCAAATTATTGATTTTAGATTTTTTTTTCTTTTTTTTAAAAAGGTGTTTGTCAATGCCAGACAAAGACAGGAAAAAAAGCTGCCGCATTATCAATGTACATTCAGTCAGATTAAAATGCTGTGACAGTACTCTAAGAGAGCTTTCTAGAATGAACTGAAGGAAAGAAGAAGTTTCTCCACAAGTGTGAAAGACTTTGTGTCATTTGGTGCTATGCAATGAAACATACGGACATTCCTTGAATTAAAAGAAGGCGCAAAAATGATGAGGCACTCTTGCTAATTGTCAGGAAATTCAATTAGCTACATTCAAAGTTGGTTAGCTACGACCTGAATACAATGTTGGATAAAAAAAAAAGAATCTTCCTCTGCTTTTAACTGGACTCAATTGTAATTTATAACAAGCTTAGCAAGAAATTAGAATAATTCTGCAGAATGAAACAATAAGCAGTTTAGTGCTGGTTGCAAAAGCAAAGTAATTATTTGAAAGTGCTTTAACCACAGGTAGTCAGATCCTGCTTCTCGCTTATTAGAAGTCAGGAAAACTGTTACTCAGATCCCTATTCCCTGATGTCACTGAGCAGAAGAAATCTCATTATCTACACAATATTTTGCCCCTTTTTCACAAGCTCTTCTTTGACTGCCTCTACTCTACCTTGCCCGCTTCACAAGCATTTTCACTACCATTCATTTTTCCCCAGTCGTGACTCTGTACTGGTAGCAACGCCTGTGGACACATGACAAGTCTGGAGATGAGTGGAGCAAGGCGGGGTGGGGCGGAGCAGCCAAAGTAGAGCTAGTGGAAGCTAAGCACAACTATTACATAAGGATAAAACCTTGTTTTTCTTCAAAGCGCTATTCTCCCGACAGCAAATATATATTACAGTGCAGGACCTCAGGGAGGAGGCAGCGCTGCACAATTTCTCACATTATTTGTGCTGTAACCACTAGTGACAGAGGTAACAAATAAGTAAAAGAAAAACATACTTTACCTAATGCTGCTTTAATGTGGATTTGGTTTCAAAACCCTTTTGTATATTTTTATACAACATTTTGGCTCACTTTTAGCATAGCCTGCCCCTCACTTTTAACTGTTACTGAGCAGTTCTAATTGCTTTCCAAGTGCACCTCATTACCTTACGAGCAGAGAGAATTAGCAACAAAAAGAATCCACCAGTAAAATAAAGGGGATGTACTTAATGTGTGTGTGACAGAAAAGGTTGCACATTACTTCTTTTTATAAGTGCTATAATATTCTTGTTCATTATATAAAATGTTTTTAATAAAGACAGGCAGTGTGTGCTACTCTTAAAGGAGATACACAAGATGGCTTTGGAATTATTTCATTAAATGATCTCAAAACACTTTCAATGAGTTAACTAGGCCTGATTTAATTTAACATCCCTACCTAAAGGCTGATGAAAGAGGGTGGTTTCAGATTGGCGGCATGGAAATATGCATTATACATTTTGAAAAGACGGTCATAATCACACACAAAGCATGAGTGCTTTTGCAAGGCACTGTCAAGTATATCATGTTTATATGGATTTGAGTAGAATCAGAATATGAAGAATGCATCATACTGATGATGTAATATTGATGGGTGAGACAGATTGGGCAGCCCGGGGGAATCTGGTGTTTCAGCGCACACAGTCACACTCCAACAGGGAGCCAGCAGAAGTGGAGGAGAAGGCTTCATGGTACTCTGAGGTGGGTGGCACTCCTCAGTGACTCTCAGTAATAAAAGTCCAGTGTGATTTGTAAAGGCCCCATTGTGGCTTCGTTCTGTTTCTCCATGAGGGGAGCATTCCTACCAAATTGGACAAAAGAATTTTAATGGGGCGGCTAATGGACTGTGATTAGATAGGAGAGAGAGGGAGAGAGAGAGAGGGGAATAGGTGGACCTCGCCGGGAGCGGCCAGGATGGGGGTGGAAAGGCTACGACGATGGGGATGGTGAAGGGTTGGGGGGTCTTGGGTTTCATCTATTCAGGGAGGGAAGGGGCGATGGGCCAGAAGATTATCCCATTTACCTGCAACCTTTAAGGGGGAACTGGAGAGGGGGTACAGAGAGCTTCATTGCAGAGTTTAGGTTGTGAGGGGGACACAGGGGACGCCACTCCAAAGGTATATTGGAACATATAGTGGTGGGATGGATGGGAGCCCAGCTGCTTTTAGCTGTGAGTGGATTCAGTGTTGCTGAAGTGGCTTAATGCAACACTTACTCTTTTTGGTACAGGTCCGTCCAGCAGGTATTACACAGGGAGATGGTAGAAACAAAATTCCTTTTGGAGTCTTATTTTCTCTGATCTGGTAAAAATGTAGTTTCTGGTCAATGTTTTTGTCTCTCTTTTTTTTAAGCAGTAAAAAAAATAAAAAATATGATTACAGTAAGCAGTTACTGTAATCATCTTGAAGGAGATCTCTGTGCTTTAACCTTCTTCAGCTTCTCTTTTGGATTAGCATGAACTGTCAACTTCTGTCACTTTCCATTAAATCCTAGCTGGTGACATTTTTACATTGCGGTTAATATAAAAGAAGCATGATCCACGTAGCTTTAGATCGTCACATAAACTGATTACACCATCATGGAAGGTGGAGTAAACAGACTTAGCCACAAAACACTGTTAGCCTATTTTACATTTCTTTGCAGAGATGGCACTGAATCGTGGTATCATGCTGGAATTCACTGAGCTCCTGAGAGACCCATTATGTCAAAACATATTTGAAGAAGTGGCCTGCATGTTTGTCTGGTGGATTGTACACATCTAAGGCCACAAAAGTAGATGGAGAACAAATCTGTTTTTGAATTAATGTGAAAGACCTTAAATGATAGAATCCAAATATAACGTTGGCAGCAAACTATGAAGAACTTTACAAAACCTAGAGCAAAGAATGAAATATTTTGTCATAAGCAGGATTGCTAATATTTTATCTGTAGGTATTTACTGTTTTAGAGGTGGCCAGAAACAAAAATGCACACATGAAACTGAATCTCCACTATTTGCCCTATGCAACAAGCATTGCAAGTGTAGCACAGTTAGCTGCTAAAGGAAGTTAGAAACACAGCAGTTTATGAGTTTTTGCTAATTTTTCAAACAGGGAAGCCATATTTGAAGCTTGGGATAATGCGGTAGTATTTTGCTGACATAAAACATCCTCTTAGTATTAACTCCCAAGCCAGAAACACACTTGGACTGCTGTCTAGGCAGTCTGAAGATCACTGATAACAAAGTCAAGTATTGTTATTACCACCTGATTTTACCTTTGTGCTCACTGTTTTACTGGCTGACTTTAACCTCTCATTAGCTCCTCCTTATTTACTAAGACAGATTTTGCTCCATGGCATCTTCAGTTCAATTCTAAAATTGCTACAATTTGCTTCTAGTTTACTTTTTGAATAAATAAGAGTGAGGGATAAAATAATTTAGTCATTAAGTATGTGTAATTTCATTCTTTCACCTTATTTCACTTTTTTCCTTTCCCACATGAAAAGACAATGCAAGCGGCATTGTCTCTGAATAAATGGACTTTCTTGTTTCAGAGCAGCAGTTGTGTATGCGTCTTCTTTTCCCCGGTTCCTCCTGAGTGAAATGACTTAAAATGCCCTGCCGTCACAACAGCACACACAGCACCGCAGACAGAAAACACACACTCTGCTCTTACCGCCATGCAGGTAAAGCTCAGTGCTTTACCTAAACACACACATAGATGCACTGTCATTCCTTTTCAAATTGGATAGAGACACTGCCATGCGATATTTACATAAGTAATAACAGTCGGCTGCTTCGGAGGCCAGTGGCTGCTATCTCAGAGCACAGAGTCGGTAATTGCTATTTTGGCAAAGAGGCGACTTGTGTGTGTGTGGCAAAGCATGACAGTGTATGCGCATGCAGGCATCAGCAGAATGAGAAGCACAGTCAGAGTGTCGAATTTGTCAAGAATTTTTACTTATGTGTGTGCACATGTTTGCCGTCTCACCAAATAACTTCTTTTTCTTCTTCTTCTTGATTTGCAGCACATGCCTGAATGACTGTTTGTTTTATTTTGTGTCCAGTGGGAGACAGCGGGATGCCTGTGTAGGCCGCGGCTCCACAGTCAGATGTTTGGTGCTGGCTTGGCGCAGCTTGTTATCAGCACATGCTAACCCATGCTGGAAGTGAGCTGCTGTGTGTTTTAAATGGTTGCTGTGGCGGCTCCATTGTTTATCTGCGTGTTTGAATATTCTTATTCCATGCAAATATGTGTGCAGCTGTCAGTAGCATGGGATGACTTTGTCTCTTAGTGAATACATTTATTTAAACATACTTACAGGCTTTTTGAAAATCATATTGGGTGTTTTTCAGCAGGAAGTGCACCTTAATCATATATATACTGCTCAAAAAAATAAAGGGAACATTTCACTTTAATTTTGTGTGTGGTTCCAAATCCAGGCCTCCATTGGTTAATAAATTTGATTTCCATTGATGACTTGTGTGTGATTTTGTTGTCAGCACATTCAACTTTGTACAGAACAAAGTATTCAATGAGAATATTTCATTCATTCAGATCTAGGATGTGTTATTTGAGTGTTCCCTTTATTTTTTTGAGCAGTGTATTTTTTTCCTTTTTTTATTTTTATTTACAGAAGAATCATTTCTTTATCCAGAACACCCATTTACTGATGTCACCAACTATACATGTATGTGTATCATGCACAACTTAAGTCACGGCACAAACTTCTATATATTTGAAGTGACAGGCCAACATAAAGTAGAGTACAAATGTGAAACAGATTCAGAATTTTACAAGATGCTTTGGAATTAAGTATTTTGTGGCATATAATATTGTCATGTTTCAACAAACGCACCATCACATGGTAATGGTGTGTTCAGGGTAGTAGTGTCATGCATGTACATGGTATCATCTAAATAGAGCTCCTTCTTCCATGTTTTCTTTGCCTCCTACAGGCTCACTGCCAACCACATGCTGCTACTTTGTTAGTGGAAATGGGGAAAAAGAACAAACTTTTTTTTCTATATGAAGAAATGTCTTTATGGGAGTAAATGGTATACAGTCATACTGATATGAACTTGAACCGACAGATATTCATAATCGAGTGAAAACTACTTTCTAAACACGCAGCTGGAGCTATGCTCACATCAAAGCACATCTATATGGTGTGATGATGATGGTATGATGGTCAAAAGGTAAAAGCTAGAGATTTTCCTTTTTAGCAGTGAAATGGATCAAAATGTCCTTTAGATGGAATACAGATCCCAGAACAATTGATGATGTATTTGTGGAAAGTTGGTTTGGGTTGAATAAAAAACATACACCGCACTTTTCAGATGAAATAAAAACTGTGTTCCTTTCCCCCTTCGCAATAATTAATCATAAAATCACAATAAAATACATTTCAATTTCTGGTTGAAACATTTCGGTGATTTGACAGGACGCTGAATATGTGAGTAATCCTCCATGCGCTGACAGCATCCCCTCCTTTGCACAATTCAATAAGCTCTTGTAAGTGTCACTGTGCAACGGCGGAACGCCATAGCAACCAGTCCACCTTTCTGTGATTACCATGCTCAGCTCTGCCTCACACTCCCCTGCTATCATTGCACATCATCTTAAAACAGCCAGCGCCTTTGTGGACCAGCAGCATGAGACTGACAGAGACATATTCAATATTAAGATCTGTGTATATCTGTGCAGGGTTAGATAAACTCCTGCAGGGTGATTTTAGAGTGAATGATGTGCAGTTGCAATGTTGTGCATTTTCTCTAAACATTCAAAGAGGATATGAGGAGAACATGAGCAGCAAAAGCAGATAAGCCACTGAGAAATCCTAGCAGGCTATAATTCATAAACTGGTTATGATTAAACAAACTTTGTTTTTCTAACCGTTCTTTGGTAGTTATCTTACAACACTCATATTGCTTTTGGAGAAACCTTTCAGTTCAGTAAAATTATGTACCATGCACCTAAAAGCTAAAACCTAGATTTTGTTTTTTTTAAGAAATTGACTTTATTTCAAAACTCTTAACTCAGTCCTCTTGAGGTAGCTCATATTGGCATTTGTTGTGTTTTGGATGATTCTGCTGTTGCAGAAGCCTCACACTCAGAGCTTGTATAGACTTTGCTGCTTGCTCTGGGATTTGTTTCCTGTATTTTTATCTGCACATTTTTCAGAATATCAATTCTGAAAAATTCAACATATTTTTATTTAATTTAAATTCTTTTGTTTTGATTGTCAGAGAACTTCAGCTGGAAGTCACATTCATGGCGATGGAGCTGCTCCAACCCCCACTCCAGAACTTGTCTTTTAAACATTTTTAAGAGCAATTCTCTTGTTAACCACCTCGTCATAATTACATGACAAATGGAGACAAATGATTGTCTGAAAGTGTTTTGCTGCGTTCTTGCAGTCTAATTATCTCACTGATGGTTGACATCAGTTCATCTTCAGAAAGTGAGGCAGCTGTTTGAAAGGAGCTCATAGCTGCACATTTTTTCCTAAAGTTTAGAAATGTACAACAACTGAGTCTTATGTAACCTACAACATTAAAAAGCCAATTATGGGAAAGTGGGATATTTAAAACCCCTTAGTGAGCTTAAACATTTGCATGAAGTTTCTTTTGTTACTGCTTAATTAAATAACATCAGTGTGATTAAAGTGTTAGAGTAGATATTGTTGAGTTGTGTTTGTACCCTTGTTTTTGCCTTCTTAATTACGTCTTTTTAATTCACTTTGTTCTCATTTATTGTCTTTTTAATTTGCTGAAATTCCAATAAAGCTGTTCCGATTAACATGTTTTTCTGCTTTCGTTGTCAGAAAGCAAAATTAGTCTGGAGTCTTGACTGAAATCTAACTCTGACACTGTTTTTTTTTTTTTTTTGGAACACTTAGAAATGATTGTGCCAAGAAGAATTCTCCATAAAATCAAGAAAAACCCCTGAACATCTTCTTCATGAGATTGTCATCCAACAACATAGAGTCTTCAGTTAGAGGCTTCATCAGATGCACTCTAATACAGACTGCTACAGGAAATGGATTCAGCCCAGCCATAAGCATCTTCAACAACGTTTTGAAAAATAGAAAGTATTACGAGTTACAGCATCAATGTCCCCCTGAAATAACTTTCAAACGATTCTAAACTTAACGTTCCTCTTTCACAAAAATCCAAACCTGTCAGCTGATAAAATTCTCTCTCAGGAATACAACATCTCTTTCGTTATTTTGGTCATAGATACCTACAAGGTGAATGGAGATGATTGTTATAAGTGACAGAATGAATGTAGCCTTTCCTCTGTCCCTCTCTACTGCACCTGCAAGACCATCTGGTCTTCATTCCTGCCTGCAGCAGGCTCAGCAAAGTAACAACAAAACCACGGCGTAGAAACGACGTTCCACAATCTGTCGGTTTCAAATAGCCACCGGTTTTACCTGAAAGGTTTGGTTTGTTACAGCTTTCATTAAATTCCAACCAAGGCGCTGTCCAATAGCTCCGGGCAGAGCTGCAGTCAGTTCAAGTTTGTAATGTAAAATACAACCAGCACTTCTCTGAAGAGGAACACTCATTTGAATGCATTAATGCGCAACACTGGTTGAGCATTAATTTTCACCAAGATCTTTGAAGACTGAGTTACAATTTCAAATCCATCCCACCACAAATGCACACCCACAGAGTAATTTTTGGATTTTAATTAAAGACATATATATTTATGGTTTTCCAAAAACAATCAAACATGCAAACTTGCTGAAGTATTTACATTAGCCAAACAAGTAATTAAAAAAAGAAAAAAATAATTCTCACATGGCTGTAAATTTCATCTACTTGGGTGCATTTTTCCGCTTTGTGTAACAATATGCAGATTTATAAATCCAACCAATTACAGGCTGTGTTGTAAGTGTCACCATGTAGCATGAGTCAATCACCAGATTGATCTGCTGGCCTGCTGCCAGTTTTACGTTACTGGACGGAAATAAATGATGGAGCTCAATTTGCCTGTTTTGCTGCTGAAAACAGGAAAAAAGAGGCAATTCATTTTCTTCGAGGAAGGGAATGTGATTTTAAATCAGTATAAAAATGTAATCGATCCCCAATAACTGTAATATGATCAAGGCTGTGATTCATTTAAGATGCAAGATATGAAATACTGGATTGGTCGAAATTTCCCACAGCCAATTTCAGAAAAGACAGAAGTCGTTCTTTTTAAATTAACTAGAACAATGAGGCTAGAAGCCACAGTGCAGACCAGAAACCAAGGTGACTCAGAAACTTTAAGTCTTTTACCAAATCAGCCTACATCAGATAAAAACATTGTCAAAATGAAAGGTTTCCTGACAAATCATGATAAAATCAAACTAGAGCATAGTGTTTTTATAAGTAGGGTATATCATTGAAACTTTGCCTTTATTGGTGTCTAATGTCAACCCTACAAATTCCCAAAAAAGGAGATTATATTACAAGTCACTGCACTAGATTCCTGTTTTTGTAATATATTTCAAAGTTGACTGTGAGGTATGATGCATCTCAACCACCCTTTAAGTCACTCCACCAGAATAATATAATAATTATATAAAAAGATAATTCTAATTTAATTGTACTTTTTGCCTTGCGTATAATCTATGTTTTGTATTTTTCTGGAAATCACCTTAAACTTCCGAGATATGTAAATGTTGCAATCCAAATAAACTTGATTTGCCTTGTTTCCTTGTTAATACTGCCCTCCAGTCTGTTAGCAGCTGTCTTTTTTTTTTTTTTTACACAGGAATAGGAAGTTTGAACTTTCAGCATTTTAAATATCACAGATACATTTAGCAGTTGCACATTTAACAGGATGTTCTGTAACCTCTACATAGGCTTCAGCTTTCTCGTCTTTCTCCAAATGTGATGCATAAGAGCTCCTGACCCGAAACCGTTAAATGACTCAGACACCTAATTATCCCCCCTGCAGCGCCCATTCCTTTTTTGAAGCTCCCAAATGTAATTTTGGTGCCGTTCTTCACATATGAAGTTGAAGGTGATTTGTTGCTGATGTTGGGACTTTAAGCTCTGACTGCACTGCCATGCACATCTAAACGTAAAAGCAGAATAATGTGGCGGGAACTATAGTTTCTTGGATTATGATCCAGGCCCGTAAAGCCCGAAAATGTTTCAACAACAAAACAGAAAGAGGGTTTTCATGGTATTACAAACAAGACACAGCAAGTTGTAAAGCGCATACCTCAGTCACACCTTGGAAAAAGGGATTTCTATGAAATGTGCTTTTCAGTTCCACCCAGCATTTATTTAAGCCTTTCTCGTGAAAGGAACGGGAACCAGACATGCTCTGATCAGAGGGGTTATATTGGAGCAGAAATGCTCTGTAGGAACACATATAGCCTGCTGTCACTTCACAAACCACTGGCATTTCTCACAACAACGATTCAGGACTGGAACATGAAGGGTAGCAAATAACACAGCGGCCTCAACAGCGGTCCACTTTAAAAACCCTCAGGTAAATTTGAAATGACACAAAGGATATCCCGCTGTTCGCTTGCTTTTCCACATCCACATAGAGAGCCTCCACCTGCTGAGCTAGTCTGCCGGACCTGCCGTGTGCTATTGATTGAAACACCGCTGCCAGGGAGTAAGGACCTGGGTTGCAGGGCAACGAATAGGTCACCAAACAGTGAGCAACCTGGCATGGGGCTTGGAGTGGATGTTGCATGCTGGATAGAAAGATGAATTTCAGAAGAGTTCTTTGTCAGATGTTGTTTGTTCATTTATTTCTGTCTGAAATTTGTCAGTAGCTGTTATTGGTTTCGTAACAAAGCTGAAGTAATTGGGAACGTCTCAGCCACAAAGTGGAGTCAGCAGATGCTGAGGGGCAAAATCCACAGAGGTCACTAACTTTTTGCAAAGTCGTTATTTGCAACCCACCAAATGTCCTGTGACCTTCAGATTATCTCAAGGACGGTGTTGAGAGCTTCATGGAATTGATTTTCATTATCGAGCTGGTACATGCAAACCCTGCCAGGAGAATGACACTTGCATATGTGCATTAGGTCAATTGTTCAGCTTAGTGCAGAGGAGATTATAAAGTGGGCCTGACTTGGGTTAGTTCCTGTGATTAGTTCTTTATTTGGACGATATAACGCAACTATTTACAAAAGATCCACAAGGAAATAAACAAAATGTGCAGGTGAGATGAAAAAACCCAAAGGGCTTATTATAAATCTCACCACAGGTAACTAAAAATTTCAGCTGCATAAGCTCAAACTGACACACTAAAAGTGAAAATACAAAGAATATAACAATCAGAAGATGATTGTCACATAAACTAACTGTAGTAAGCCAGTGTTAGATACATACGTACCTGTATTTTCTCAAACTTGGTAAAGAATAAAAAAGGAAAAGTATGGAAAAGAATATTTTAATGTTACATCTTCCAGTAATCATTACGTACAAAGAGACGATTTTCATCTTAATAAGCTGAATTGCTTTGGCTTGAAAACTGTTAATGAAAAATGTCTGCTAATTTAAGAGGAAACATGAAACATGTCATTTAAAACTCACCTGAATGGAAATGTTGAAGCTTAAAAAACTGTCCAGTTGCTTGCTTTTAGAAATGTTCAGACTAAAAATTATTTTGTTTGCTCTTAAAAAAAAAAAAAAAAAAAAAAAAAACCCTAAACTAAAGCTGGAGACAAAGAAACTTAAGGAGGCGAAGCATAATGGCTGCTGTTGTTCACTTTTCTTTGTTTAACTGTGAATAGGATTGCTACCAAGGTCTTACTCAAATTTACCAGGATTAAAACACAAAGAAAATAGATACAAACACGGCATTGTCTCCGTTGGCTGTTTGGAAAACATGGAGTTGTGGTCCTTGTGATTGTTGAAATTGTGAAACAGTTGGTGCTGGAGACCTGGAACAGCTGTGCTTACAGAGTGTACACGATGATGTCATGTATCCATGTATCTGTGTAAGCAATAATTCCAGCTCACTGGATTTATTTATTTATTTTTTTCTTTTAATCTCACTCCTGACATTTCGGCATGACACTCCTGCTACTTCTTTGATCTTTTCATCCCATTTTCATTTCTGAACTCTTGACTCCCACTCACTTGGACCTCTGGGGATTCTCAGTCCCTGATTGCAGGGCCCCAAGGAACACTGCATGAGGCTGGGGATATGAAGGTGTTGGGAAGGGCTAGTTGCCTAGGGGGTTAGTGAACAGCAGGAGGAATCAAAGAGACCGCAGCTGGAACAAATGCCCAAACAGTTGTTAGGTGTAGAAAATAACAGGGGGTGGGGAACCCAGCAACCAATGTTGCGCTCCTGGATGATGAATGATAGTCAGGTTGAAGCTGATAATTCAATTTAATTTCCACTTAATGTTGGTTCAATTCCAAGGCGTAGTCAGAGGCCACAGAGGGTTCTTGTTTTTGTTGCAACAAAAGCAGAATCACTAAGGGACGAGTTACGAAAATATTTATTGAAAAAAAAAACATGATTTTTTTTTTTACCATTTTTTTTTAATCTTATCTAGTTCTTTTTTTTTTTTCTTCAGCTTTATGTCATCCTTTATGTTTTAGTTTTAGACATAATTTATGTTTTACAGCTTTTCTGACCTTGTGTAAAGTAAATTTACTCTCCAGGGTTCCCAAGGTCTGTATTCAGACAAACACGTGCAGCCCAGGTTCTTTTTAACTAGAGCGACAGTAAGACCCCCACTCCCACCCTCCTTATTTCCTTTATCTTTGCCAAAGAAAAAGGAAATAAAAATGTATCAAACACTGAGGAAAGGAAGTGAAACAACAATGATGCTTGTTTTGAAATAACACGGTGTCTAAACAGACTTCTACTGTCCAATCCTAAAAAAAAAAGCCCATTGGGATTTTTATGAAGGCCATTTTGTGGTTATTCACAAAGAACCCGATGACTTATAACATAAACAGAGGTTCGCATACTTGGAACTGAATAAAGCATTCCAGTAACTACATGACATAATGGTAGAGTGACGTAAAAATCCAAGCTAATATAGTATGATATTCTTACATTGTTTTACTTTTCTATCTGGTGGTCACTCTGAGCAAACAATTTATGTCTTCCATTCTCATTACTGGTTTCAAACAGGAAGATCACTGGTTACCACTGTTTCTGTTGTATGCAATTTCCAGCATCAGTATAACTGAGAATAATAGTAATATCTAATATTACACAAAGGCAGCTTAAAGGGTCCCTGGCGTTGTTTTGAGACAGTGGGTGACCACTAAGAAGAGCTTGATTGCTCTCCGACTAGCCGATAACTACAGACCATCTGGATATATACTGGATAAATGAAGATGACAAAGAGCAGATAAAATAACAGCTCCTACAACCTTTTACCTGAACCTCGCATCAAAACCCAGAAAGTGTCCCTTTAGATCCAAGATCTAAATCTTTACAAACAAAGCTGAGAAATTCCAAGCATATGATTTGCAGATCAGACTGGCAAATGACTGCCCCTTTGCATATGAGTGTGTGTGTGTGGGTGTGTGTGTGCGTGTGCGTGTGTGTGCGTGTGTGAGAGAGATTCAAGCTAAAGCTTTGGAGTCGGTGCAGATGATTGGCACACAATGCAGATGTGTGGGCAGCAGATGCCATCTGGAGAAAGAGGAGTGGGTTTGCAATAGGAGGGAGACGGGGGGAGGGAGATGCCCCTCCAGAAAGAAAGAAAAAGCCGATGGTTTGACAGAGGAATAAAGGAAACGATGGGAGTGTAATCAATCAAAAAGACTCCGACTCAAATAACGGGAGACAAGAGACACCACCCTCCCACTGCCGCCCTGTTCCGACCACCATCGCCGGCTGTCATCACCAGTTGAGGCTTTGCTACCATTGATTGAACCAGATCAAAAGCCTCCCCTTGGTTGCGCCCTCTGGTTGTTTAGGTTGCCAGGCTCGCCTTCATGGGGAAAAGCGAGTGGAAATCCTTATTATCTGCACGTGGCTGTAAACAGCTGAGGTTTTGGGTCAGTTTTGACTGATTCCACTGAAGCACCAGATGCTTTGCTTGCTTCATTAAAAAGTGGACAGTCTCCGAAGAAACCTTTCACCCAACAAAGACATGACATCACCGCTCCTGAAGACACACACCTCTGTTGATTAATCCTCATACTTGGATTGAACGCTGTATGTAAGGTGTGTCTGTGAAAAGCAAACAGAGACACATTTTAATACATTTCAGTTAAGGTTACTTTATTTGGATGGCTTCAATTCCCTCTGTATGGACTTGAGCTTGGTATAAAAGTAACAAAAGAGATGAGAAATAGACAGCTTGTGGTCTGACAAGTATGCAACTGTCTTGCAGAGTAGGTGTATTTTTAATACATTTTACCATATAGGTGTACAGTGGAAAGAAAATGCATAGTTTTTTCCAAATGTTTTCACATAAAAATAGTTTTTTATTAATGTACAATCAACTTCATTTCATTTGACACCCTGAAAAAAAAAATCCATTGGTCATAATTCCTATTTTTAAAAAAGTCACCTAATTATTTCAATTTAATCTTGATATGAATCCATCTGTTTGGTGGTAAGAAAACGTCAAGAAAACTTCCATTCACAGTTTGCCACAAGCTTAATGTTCTTTGCGTTGGAAATATAACACTACACATGTCCATACGCTCACCATTCCCAAGGAGAAACAAGGTGGTGGCAGCATCATGGTGTGGGGATGTTTTTCCTCTGCAGAGACTGGGAAGGTAGTCAGAGTTTTTGGGAAGACGGATGCAGCATGTACAGCATAATCCTGAAAAAAAAAATTAGTGTGCAGAATACTTTAAGATTTAAAAAAATATATATATCTTCTTTCACAATGGATATGTCAAAAGGAGAAAAACATCCAGCTGACTGAATGTTTGTGCACGGTGCAGTAAATGCTTCCGTCTACAGATACAATTTTCCAACACAGACACATTCAAACCTTTATATGACTATAATCACAGGTAGAGAGATTAAATTTTGTTTTGACTGTTCATCTTCACAGGAAGTAAGCAGCCAAACAACTGATATGGATACAATAATTTGCCCAAGGATAGTCAGGTGGGGCGCATGTTTCCCTGCTGAATCACCATGTCTGTAATCTATAAAAGGCCACATTCCAATTTAGCCGAGACACAATATTCAGGAGGTGCCAGTTGTGGTTTGCAGATCCTTCCTGTGCTCACCGGCAGCTGTGTGTGCTGACGCGGAACGCCCTGACCTGCCCACACAGAGGCAATCTCCTCTGCAGATCATTGAGAGGTTGCCTGCCAACGACAGCAACGTGCCCTTCTCATGGGAGCCACGGCCGACCTGTGTAGGAGGACATAAAAGTGAGAGAGCACCCTGAACTAAACCTCAGCCCTGGACACAGCTGGCTTCTCTGCAAACATGAACAAAGTGGCCTTTGTTAGAAGGAAAAGGCAGCGGTACCATCACTGCCTGCACACTACAATGCCAGGTCGGCTTTAAAACTTTAATGGCGAGGGAAATTAAGGAATTAGATCATTGATAGACACAAATCAAAAATTCAAAGGCTCAAAGAAAATGCGTTTACTGCCACACAAATTTAATAAAATAAAAAAGTGCTAAGACAAACTGCTTTGCGATTTATGTGCATTTAACCAATAAATATTAGCAGTTAAATATTAGCAGGGTTTGGCAAAAGATAAAAAATAAATAAATAAATAAAAAATAAAAAAAATTGCCAAATCCCAACAAAATGTTTTAATTTTAAATTCTTGAACTGAAACAAATAAAAATAAATTAGCTAAAATAAATTTTAGTGAATTGTTAAGAATATTTTGCTCCTATTATGAAAAGAAAGATAAAATATAAGAGTTAGTTTCTGAACAAAAGATAAAACTGAAATACTGAAACTTTAAAAATGCATAAGCCAGGTGTAGTGTGAATGTGACTCAGGTTGCTAGCAAGTTTGATGCTAGCATGGCGGCTAAACTAGCCAAAGCTGAATAAAGATGGAAATTTTGCTCCAGTGCAGAAACTTTCTTAACCAAAAGTGTTTTACTAGTCTTTAACTTTTACTAAGTTGTTGTAGATTTTTTGGGTATGACATTATGACCACCTGCCTAATAACATATTGGTCTCCATTTTGCTGCCAACATAATGGTAGAGAATAGACTTAATTTGACCCCTAACGGCTTGCTATGGTATCTAGTAACAAGATGCTAGCATCAAACCGTTTAAGTCCTGTTTGTTGTAAGTTGGGGCCTCCATAGATAGGGCAGATCCCACAGATGTCTGATTGGACACCTCATTATCCTGCTAAAGGAGGTCACAAACATCAGGATATACTATTACTGCTAAAGAGTTTACATGATGAACAGCTGATAGCAACACCTCAAACATCACTCCTTCGTTGTGTGCCATCATAAAAACATTAAATGAAATCAAGCAAAATGTCAGGAAGAGGATTGTGGACCTCCATCTTTGTGTACAGTTTCTGGACGCTTGAAGGCGTCATCTCATCAACCAGTTATGCCCATGAAGGTCGATGGTGTCAGTAGGTTTTTCACTTTCTTCAGAATTAGTGCTTTAGTATTTGGTCTTATTTTTGATATTTTTAGCAAAACTGCTAAAAGACTATGTTTATCTGAAAATCAAAAGTAGATAAAGCTCATTTGTGGGTTAAAAAGAAAGAAAGAAAGAACGTTTTACAAGCTGGAATTCTGGGATTATTTATGTCTTTCAATTTATACTTAATCTTGTGAAAACCTGTGGCCCAAAATCACAAAAAATGCTGGATATTAGCTTTATAAAGAAATATAATAATTATCTACTTGAAAACAAAGACTAATGTTTAAAAGAAATCATACTAATCTTCAGGTTAACCAGACACAGTCCTGCCAGACCACAATTCAGCAGTAAGCCCTGGTTATGTTAACAGCAATGGAAAAAAAATAAATGACATGTGATATTCTGGGTATGCTTACATAGCGTTAGCCTCGGAAATTCTTGAAATTGTCCCCCACGTTATTTAATAAAAGCTTGTTTATGAGGGTTTGTTGCAAGTGGAACACAACATAAACTAATAATAAAGTTTCAAGTATTGCCTTTGAATGTAATGACTTTCTCATTTTTGCTATTTACCAAATGAAATAATTATTTTTATTATTATTTAATTATTTCATTAACCCACCCTAAAACAGGAAAATATTTTCACAATTTAATGGCATAGTGAAAGAAAGAAATGTTTTTCTTTTTTATGTAAGGAAATGTTACGTAGACTTTATATACCATCCACTATTAGACACCATGATAACACAATCAACTATCAGAGGTTGTGTTGTTATATCAATACATTCACTCACTGTACTACCAATTTAAACATATCACTATGCAGTTTTCTGTTGACATACTGAAACATCTAATCCAAATGTTTAGGTAGAATTTGTTACCAAAACTGATTTTCTGTTAAGGTTTTTATTTAGCCACTTTACAAACTGACATTAAGAAACTGATATTATTTTATTATTATCAATAAAATTAATTATTTAGATATGTTGCAGAATATTTGACGTCTTCTGCAGCGCACTGTTCCTTATAGTGCACCAAAAGACAAAGGGACAATAATCCATACAAGTTTACCACCGATCTCAGAGCAGCTCGTGTCAATTTTTACAAAGTGCTTTACCGTGTAATGCAAGGGAAGGTCACGATCCTGCTTGTTCTTTAATCCAATTCTGGAGCCAGAACAGGTGTCGATCTGTCCGCTAGGTGGCGACCTCGGGCCGATGAGGCTCACCTCGGACTGCAGACATGCAGGATCAGCACAGTGTGACTGTTGATGAGCGCAGAGGACAAGAAGAGACGCACTCCTCCTCACCCATGAACCGACTGCTTTATTTGTAGCTTTGATTGCTCATGTAAAGTAAGAGATGAGCTGGTGTTCCCAAGCAGAACAAAACTAATTAAACTGCTTACAGTTTATTATTTGATTCCAATTGGCAATTCACAAAATCATGTTTAAAAAAAAAAAAAAAAAAAAAAAAAAAAACACCCTGCAGTAAGCCCGCGGTGAATTCAGTGAGGGGAGTTGATGACACTTGAATAGGGGGGCAGTTAACGATTATTTGCACCCCGCTTTCTTGTCCCCGAAGTTTCCTCCTTGAATTGTCGGAGTGCGCGTCAGAGCGCACAGACACGCCTCCAGCCTGTGGATCGCTCGGTGCGTCTCTCTCCTGCTGTCCGCTTCAAACCCATATTCCGCTGGGGAAAGTCAGAGGACAAGAGAGAGGGAGAGTGGGAGTGTGTGTGTGTGTGTGTATGAGAGAGAAAGAGAGGGAGAGAGAGAGAGAGACAGAGAGAGAGAGAGAGAGAGAGAGAGAGAGAGAGAGAGAGAGAGAGAGAGAGCGGGACCAGAGAGAAGAGAAACGCAAGAAAAAGAAGAGAGGAAAAAAGCGGAGCCGCGTCGCAAATGGCACTCATGGCAGGGATTTTGTTCACGGTCACCGTTCTTATTTCTGGGATTTCTACGCTCGGTTCGTCGGCACGGATATACCCACCAAATGAAGGTAAGAAGACTACAGCAGACTTTAGACTTCATCCACCCTCCCAGCTCCGCACCGTCCCTGTGCTTGTGTTTGCGCCGCGAAGACCTCTCACTCCTTGGCCCCTCGTTGCGTTTGCACGGAGGCCCCTCAAAGAGTTCAACAAAGGAAAACACGGCGACGGTCACTTTTTTTCTTCTTCAAGATTCAGCGCATAAGGAATGTCCAAATGCGCATTGCTCGTTTTCGTCTCGGCTGCATGGAGACCCAGGGTGCATGAACAGATCTCGCTTGTGGTCCCAAGGCAGACTGTTTTGTCAAGAAGAAAACTGAGCTGATCAGTAGACAAAATGCGCTTAAATATTGTCAGGTTTATAACTACAGCAAATAAAATAAAAAATCAGGAAAAAAAACCCAGAACGAGAAAGCAGCAAAGCAGCTCTGGACCCAACAGTGTGAGAGCTCATCGCTCCGTCTGTCACTTTGTGTTTGGATGGAAGACGGCGACAAATTCAAAAAGTTGAATTGCGCGACTCTGCGCGTGTAAGATGTGGACCGAAATATAGGGAGAAAA
>NW_006800077.1:1246127-1299949 GCF_000485575.1 Poecilia formosa
TATATATATATATATATAATCAAGAATCAACGGAATAATGCAAAATGTCTACACCAAGAGAGCTGAAGGTTTGGGCTTTAACTTTCCACTGACCGGCCTGGACAGTATTCTCTTCGCGCAGCGTCTCTTTTCCAGAATATTTTTCTCGTTCTGCAAACAGAGCGGGATTTTAAATAAACTGATCTGGTAGCAACACCCTGTGTGTCCCCATCGGAGGAGCAAATCTGCATTGGACTCACACAGACCGTTTACACTTACTTTACTTTTATACATGAGAAATATTTAACATTTTGACATAAACTTTTGTTTCCATAGATTTCATTACTGTTAATATGTGAAATCTGCATATCATATTTCATGAAATTAGCTTTTCAGTGCAGGAGATGAGACATTTTACGCACACCACTTGCTGCCGTTTTGTCTAGAAAACTCATTGCGATTAACGCTCTATTGAGCTATTATGTTATGTTTTCTCTGTTTTAATTTTAGACTCTTCATATTTGCATTCAGAACGTCTCCAAGCTTAAATGAAACACACAAAAAATAAATAAATAAAATAAAAACAATTTGAGACCCATACACCAATCGCTATAAATCATTCTCCTCAACGAAAATCAATCAGCGGCCATCACAGCAGGGGAATTACGCAGAACACAACGCACGCAAGGACAACAGCAAATTTAATATTAATTCCCTGCCCGCAACGATATTTCTCATGTGCGGATATTTTTCCAGTTTGACTGTTATTTGGTTAAAAATTAGGAAGCCATTTTTCTTGCTATGTTGGTGTTGTGTGGACAGTCTGAGGCTTGCAAGATTGAACGTCTCCCATTCTTGTTTTCCAGTCACGTTATTGGACTCCAGGGCCGTACAGGGGGAGCTGGGATGGGTCGCCAACCCGACAGAAGGAGGGGTACGTATCGCAAAAAGCTGTTCCACCGAGAGAAGATATCCGTTATTTGCAGGAGGTTTGGGAGAGGCGGGGGTGATAAATAAACAGTCCTCCCTGATAAGAGTTTTTTTTTTTCCTGGTGAAACCATTTCAGGAATATCTGGGTTGGATATTTATTTTGTCATTTGTCAAACCTGTCAGGGTATTTAGTCTTGGGGTGAGGAGGCACGGGGCTTTTGAGATTCTCATATATGATAAGCTTGAGTAAAAATGCCACAATATTAAAACAAAACAAAAAAATAAATAAATAATTGAAAACCAATAAGACTCAAGTATATAGCAGGATCTATTAGCAGAAAAGTGTCAGTTATCCGAGCTATTGCATAAATAATCAAATATTAATGTCAAAGCAGTTAAAGCATATATTTATTTGGGATTTGGGATTTCTGTTTTACATAAACTTGAGGAAAACATGTCCAATAACCGGGGGCTACATTTAGAAGTAATTAAGTTATATCTAGTCATTCTATCCTTCATAGAGTAACACAAGTCTAACAGTCTGATATTTAGTGATAATTTAGTCAGGCTATCTGCACTGGTAGCCAGCCTACACTTTGAATTTAGTTATTTGCTTATAGTAACTTTACCTTAGTTCTAGATGGGGTTCCTTTATCGTCCACTACATGACTGTCCAGGTTGTTCATGTTTCTTGTAGGTGAGGGAAAATGTAGGTGCCATATTTCAGCCAGCTGACTGGCTGTGCACAGCAACAGGTGGAAGAGGGGCAATTCTGTGTTACCCACTGCTCCAGACAGCCACAATAAAACTCCCTCTGGCACTTTTTCTGGCATCTCATTAAACAGACTTCAGTGGCGGTGAATTTGAGTGGATTTGAAAATGCAACTTTTAAACCCTGGCATACTTTGAGACGGTAACTAGGCCATGCCTTGGAGTGAGATCATTTCATTCAAGGTACACCAAAATTTTGATCAAATAAAATGTGATACTTTATTTTACATGTGGAGACACTTCAGAACACCTGGAGGGTCCCATGAGTTTCCAGAGTCTGCTTCAGGAACCCACACAAAACCCCCCGCCTCCAATGCCAGGAACCCCTGCTCCCCTTTCTGCTTGCTCCCCTTGCCTCTAACCACTCCGTAATGGTCAGATGCAGGGGCTGATACTGCAGCGGGCGTCAGGTTTCCTGAATAGACGTTGGATTGAATCGGTCTTTGTGGAGAAACTTTATATCCCTGTCCACCATTCAGTCGAGGAGGGAGGGAAAGAGGAAGAGAGAAAGAGAGGGGGGAACTTGGCAGCTTAGAGAGGGTCCTCTGGAACTGATGAATAAGGCGGAAAGTGCCGTGGGCTTCAGCCCCAGCTCCGGCTACAAACCAGAGAGGAAAAGGGTCGACTAAATGCGTGATACCAAACTCTACCTGCCTCTGATATTAGATATCAGAGCACAAATAAAATTCGGACACCTCCTCCAGCTCTACAAAGGGTAACTTTTGATAATGTGTTTAATTTCCTCAAGAACCTGAATGAATAGTGGCTTTCATTAGACAAAGACTTTTCACTCCGGAATTTTAGTTGAATTGCACAAATAAAAAGAGAAACACAAGTGAACCTTTTAAAGTAAAAAAAAAACCCAAAAAAAACTATATCATTTACAACAATTTGGCCTGTTACTGAATCTAAAATCATCGACACAGATGTTAGATGCTATGCTTTTGACCCTGCACAAACAATCCTGCGCTGCGCTCGGGTCCTGCTATCGGCCATCTTATCACAAACCATTGATTGACAGGGTCCTGGCAGCTCCTGCGAGCCTGCGTTCACCCTCTCATTATGACCAATTGATCTCATTCTGCCTCTTTCCTGCTATCAGGGAAAGGGGCAGCCTTATCTCAGCGGCGCTAGATTTTCACAACAAAAGGGGAAGGGTGGGAGGGTGTGGGATGCAAAGGGAAGGGAGCAGAGTGGAATAGAACAGCAGGGAATGATAGACGTTTTCTCAAATCATACAGCTGCAGCTGTATTTAGTATTATCCCTTCCACCTCCTGGGAAATAAGGTTTTAATCCGGAGTGTTTACAATTAGCCATTGAGTCATATCTGCCAGCATCGCTCTTATCTCCCATCGTCCCGGTTCTATTCGTTTCTGTATGGTTCTCCAAATGGCTAAAGCTACGCAAGCCAAAGGCTCGTCTGCTTCTGTTTACAGTCCGGCTCAGTCAAAGACTCTTTTTAAAACACACAGTTAAAAAACTTGAGGGAAGCATAGTGCTTTGAGCCTCTCAAGATGAGGTCCATATTTGCTCAACAGTGCTCTGTTGAGAGGGGGAACTATATCGTAAGTAAAACAAACACTCCCCTTTGGTAAAAATAAGCCAAATCGCACAGGGTAAAATAATCCATGCACCTCACATCAGTACCTCCCTTCTCTTTATGAGTTCATGCTAACCTCAGTGAACATGTGCGTCTCGGTCTGCAGGTCTCTCTTGATTATGCAGACACAAAGCAGGCCAGGGCCCATTAGATCGTTAGCACTTGTTCAAAGACTTTCTAGATCTGTGCAATGCGGTGATGGCATTCTTTCCTTTATAACTCCTCTAATGTTCTTAAACATCCACCTGAATGTTTGTGTGTGAGCTGGAAATGGATTTTTTTTTCTATATCACTCCCAAAGTAATTGTACTGAAGATCATTGAGGCATAAACCTCATTACATACTCTTTCTTTCTGATGCTTCAGCGAAGGCAGTGAATAAAAGTGGCTTTGTGATTCCATATTAAGGGCTAACAAGTCTATTAGGTGTAATTCATAAAACATGCATTAAGTTAAGCAGTCAGCTCAAATATTGACTAAAACAGTCAAATGCTCCTTTGAGGTTACATTACCTCATAGACATGTTAAGCATTACACAGCCCGTTATGATTATGAGATGTTTTTCAGATGTCCTTAAACCTTAACAGGTTTTTTTTTTTTTTTTACTTTTTTCCTTATTGTTTGTGGCATACAACTTAAGCTGTAAGATCCATCAAGTCTAATTTCATTCTTGTTACATTTTTTTTTCTCTCGTCCTTTCCCCAGTGGGAGGAAGTGAGCATTATGGACGAAAAGAACATCCCTATCCGTACATACCAGGTGTGCAATGTCATGGAGCCAAATCAGAACAACTGGCTCCGTACTGACTGGATCCCCCGTGGAGGTGCCCAGCGTGTCTACATCGAGATCAAGTTCACCCTGCGGGACTGCAACAGCTTGCCGGGGGTCATGGGAACCTGCAAGGAAACCTTCAATCTTTACTACTACGAGTCCAACAACGACAAGGAGCGCTACATTCGGGAGAACCAGTTCACCAAGATAGACACCATTGCCGCAGATGAGAGCTTCACTCAGGTGGATATCGGGGATCGCATCATGAAGCTGAACACGGAGGTCCGGGATGTGGGTGCCCTGACACGGAAGGGTTTCTATTTGGCATTCCAGGATGTTGGAGCATGCATTGCCCTCGTTTCTGTTAGGGTCTTCTACAAGAAATGCCCTTTATCCGTGCGAAACCTAGCCCAGTTTCCTGATACTATCACTGGTGCCGACACGTCATCGCTGGTGGAAGTTCGTGGCTCGTGTGTGGATAATTCGGAAGAAAAGGAGGTTCCCAAGATGTACTGCGGAGCCGATGGAGAGTGGTTGGTGCCCATAGGGAACTGCCTGTGCAACCCTGGATACGAGGAACGCAATTCAGAATGCCAAGGTGAACAACTGCCATTTTATTTTTTTCTTCTTTCTTACTGTTTTCTTTTACCTAATTCTAAATGTTCACATCAAACTAACCCCTCAAATCCTGACCACACTCACCCTTTAGTAATGTTCCCTTCCCCCCACCTGTAATTCTTTGTTTCTATCCCCTTTGTTTTGTGTCTTTGTCCTGTGCTTTCCTTTCTCAATTTACCCACCTAGCACTCTGCTGGAAATTTTTATCTCCTCGCTCGCTTGCTTTCTCCAGTCTTTTCATGGTGTGCTTGCGTGATAGAAGTAATGACGACTGTAAGTGGAGTAATTAGCAGGCCCACTGGGAGGTGTTGTGCAAAGGGATGTATCCCAGGAGAATTGGTGAAACTGGGAGTGGAGCGCAGAGCTCCAACTGGTTCACACCACTGCTGTGTCTTTCACCCCACCTGTTCTTTCTGTTGCTCCCAATGGAGCCCAAAGCTTGAAAAGGAGATAGACAGCTTTGGGAAGAGTGGGAAAGAGTGAAATAGGCTTTACGATTCCAAGCATGTTTGGGAGGAGTGAAAATGCGGTGGTGAGACTGGGCTGAGGTGGCGATGTTTGTTTTGAAGGACTAGCCTTTTTAGATAATTATTCTAAATCAGATTGTTGTGATTCTAAACCTGGCCCTTCAGCAGAGATTAAAAAGTAATTCCAGAGTTCCCTCTTCTAGTTTCTTTTTCATTTCTATAATTTCTTAATATTTGCTCAGTCTTCTGTCTGTTTTATTATGCCCGGTGTAAAGTGAAGCACATGTGGCACAGCACTGTTTTTGTGGACCATGTTGAGTGTTTTACCAGTCTGACCCAGGGTTGTAAGCCGTCCTGTAGGGCGGATGCCAGTTTTGCTTCACTGCTTTATTGGTAGACACCTCCAACAAGCCCATCACCATCACATACAAAAAGCAGTGAGCTGCAGCAGCGAGGGGTCAGAGGCTGGGCACGGGTGATTAACAGGAGGGACGGACCACTACACCTCTCCTAATTTACGAGGGAGCCTTTATCTTGGAGAACTAATTGCATGACAAACAGGTCTGGTGATTTAGGGGTGCCAGTGGCTGCTTGGGGGTAGGGACGGGTAAAAGGGTTCAAGTAGTCACAGATGGGGCATAGGGGTTCGTTTTATGGCCTAAAAAGGCTTCCCTGTTACTGGTTTCAGACGATTCCCACCAGGTTTTCCTTCCTGAAGTAAGGAGATCAAAACATGCTTCGTTGCATAGCTGACGTAATGCTTCTTTTTGGCACACTGTAATGCAGTTTATGATCATACCACCTACATTTTTGGAAAAAGAAATGTCTTTGATCCTATTCACTTTACTGTATCTTATACAGGCTTTAGAAATTGAAGTAGTGTCCTTATCAGAGTAATTCTTGTTGAGAAAAGTAGCTGCTACAGAGAGCTGTATGGATACGCAACCATAGGTTTTATGGGACTAATGCAGTCTTTTTATATTTTGCCAGCCCTATTCTGACACTACTTGTTTTTAAGCCAATGTATCCATTTAGCTCACGTATCACTGCAGCTCCTTGATTGTGTTTAAGTTAACAATGCCAGCCAATCCATTACCTTTTAGCTTCAGTTACAATGTTTATGTTTTAACATTTCACTTGCAGTCGTACTCTGGGTGACATGCCTCGAGTGCAGACTGAGCAAATGAACTCTACTGACTCCAGGGTTAAAAGGTGCTGCCCACTATTGGTTCTCAAGTGCACTGATGAGCTGGTTAATATTCCCACAAGTGACAGGCTCTATGGGAGAAGGGCTCCACATCTCGAAGGACGTGTTGACCAAGAAACTCAGACAGAAGCTCATTTGGGGGCAGGGTGGTTTTCCAGGCCAACCTTAGGGTTTTGCTTTTCTTGATGTGTGTTTTGTGATTTGAAACAATTTTAACTAAACAGTGTGTCAATCTGCACTTAGACTAGGTAGCCGTGCACCGTCATACTCAAAGGTGTTTTGTGCTTCACGTGGTATCGTTGTTAGAAGGTGTGCGTTTGTAGGCTTGTGTGTCTTTTCTCTTCCTGTGTATGCGTGAGGTTACAAGGGCACCTTGGCCCCTGGTTCCCAGCCTAAGATGAATGGAATCTCCTCCATCATTGTTTGGGTGACAGGAGAGCCGGCTGAGGAGGGTGATGTTTGGGGAGAAAAGGGAGCCGAGGGGGAGCTTATGGGGCACAGAAGACTTGCATTCTCCTCCCCTGGTTGAGGTCAGAGGTCGCCCCCTTCTGCATCCATCTTACTGCTCTGTCTGACAGGGTTGTGGATCCAGGATTGATTAAGACATCAGGATTTTGACAGCTGTGCCAGTAGTTTGTATGTGTGTCTGTACTCAACATAGACCTGGGGTGAGTATGGTGTAGCCCCAGGGCCAAGGCAAGAGGGACAACCAAGAGAAACCGAGGGCCAAGGGCCCCCCTGATCTAAGGAGAGGGCTCTGTCTGTTTGTGTTTGAGATCCCGTTCCCTGTTAACTATGCCCCTCACCCCCACTACCCTCATCCCACCCCATATGTTCTGTAGGGATGATGAAGGTCATGGAGGACTCTCGCTCCTCATCTGGTGAGGAGCGTTTTTACTGATGAAGGTGCTGCGGTGC
The DNA here is from genome assembly GCF_000485575.1 of Poecilia formosa. Taxonomy (NCBI): domain Eukaryota; kingdom Metazoa; phylum Chordata; class Actinopteri; order Cyprinodontiformes; family Poeciliidae; genus Poecilia; species Poecilia formosa. Next base: position 1,253,390 of record NW_006800077.1, read on the forward strand.
AGATGAGGAAGACATTAGTAAGGATTCTGTAGGCCATTATGCAAACATGATTATTGCCTCTACAGCATTTTTGACACTGAAAGAAAAACTTTCTTCCAATAGCCACACATAGCAGGCATGTGTGCTTTCATTAAAATCAGCGGATTTAAAGTTGTGATTTATTTGCCTTCATATTGTATAGGTTTGTGTATGTTGAGGATGCAGCCTTGTTGAGGCGTCAGCAGTTTCATGTGACACTGCAGATTGCTTGCTCGCTGAGCTGTGAACAGGTTTCCTGCATCTCAGTCAACACACAGCATGTCTTTTGTTTCCTTTGTGAGGTTCTTGTTGACAATTGCATTCCCTTCCCCTTCAGTATGTGTTTATTTTCATTTTTTTGGTGGGATTTTGCAACTTGTTTGGTCAGAAAAACGAGTCCCATGGAGAACACTGTCATGTTTGTATGACTGATTGCGCTCACAAGACGTCACCATGCATAATTCTCCTTTTCATGAGAACAAGACCAAGACATTTTTACTACTGTTTCTGTGGAAACAAAATATTAAAGTTTTTTCATTTTCACAAAAAGAGCGGAGATTATATCAATCACAAACTGTGTTTTAAAATTTTTCTTAGATCAGTTTACGATTCTTCAGTCCAGGTCGGACCAGTTTGTTTATTGTGGTTTTATGCTAGTCTTCATCTATGGCAGTGGTTCCCAAAGATTTTCTTCTGGGCCCCCCTATGGATTACAATAAAATCCCCCGAGCCACCACCAAAAGGAAAAAAAAATCAACTGGGCACACACATCGTTTAATAGACATAAATCTACAGACATATTTTGTTTTCAAACTCCACTGAAGTTTATTTCACACTTCAGGTTGCAACAAAACAAACTACAAACCATCTTTATAGTGAAACACTTTTGTGTAACATTGTCTTTTTTTAGTTCTATACAGTGGAAGAGTTTTCTTTGCCGTTAGTGTTATTTCAAACACATTTCTTTTCACATCAATACATTTTAAAAAAGCCTCTGTGCAAAATTGAGTTAAAACATGAATCTCCATGAGAGTTTTTTTTTTTTTTCATTCATTGCGCCCCCCTTGCAATGGCACTGTGCCCCCCCACAGGGGGCGTGCCCCACACTTTAGGAACCACTGATATAGTTATACTTAGAAGAAAAACAAAAACATAAATCCATTTTTTTAAAACAAATGAAATCAGTGTTTCACAACGGTAAAATTCTATTTTATATTCTGTTTCATTCAGGTATTTTAGATTGGAACTGTAGATGAACAAATGTTCTCCCAACTGATTAAAAACCGTAAAATTAAAACTAGTGTTTGGGATCAGTTGGAAGCTTTAAGATCAATGCTAGCTTTACCATAGTTAGAGACTATTGATTACCAAGTCATGGTATTCTTACACTGTTCACTATGGTGACCATATTATGATTTTCCAAAAAAAAAAACAAAAAAAGGACCAGTCATGACAAACTTCTACTACACTTGGTCTACTTTCTTGTTGACATGCTACACATCTTCTTCTCCAATTTGGGCATATTTCTGTAGAGGACTTAGACCTTTGAAACCACGAGAAAATATAACAAACTATTTGACAACCCAACAAGTAGAAGCTCAAGAAGTATTTGGAGAGCAAAGTTGATTAGTTTTACAGAACTGCTTAAAAGCCTGACTCAGACCTTTTAACGCACGTTTTCGATTGATTTAATGCAGTTAAAAAAAAATTATATGGTCGGGAAGACAGCTTCTATTGATCCTGGAGTCTGGACATGACTTTGGCCTATAGTCAGTTTACTGAAGAATAATCCAAACCTAAACTTTAGCCAAGCATTGCTCTAATGTCAGATTCAAGTTTAAAATATTGTTTGTGCTTTTTCTTTTACACTTAGAGTGTTGATTACTCAAACATAATTAATGAAATTCTTTTAAAGATTACTGTAGCTTTTTTTTTCTGACTAGATGTTGCTTGATATTAATTTACTGCAAATTTTACATGAATACCACACTTCACTTTCTAGATCTATTCATTTTTTTTGCTTGTATTACCTACATGAGTGGATCAAAACCTAAACTCAAACTGGGAAGTCAGTTTGGGTTGGGATTTCTTTCCTCACCTGATGTTCCCCTGCTCCCTTCCCTTCATTCCTGCACTATTCCCAGCTGTCTCTGTTGAGCTGGAAGCCCTCAGTGGTCCTGGATTAAGAGGTTTTAGGGATGAAGTTTCTCTGCTCATTGTGAGTGCGGATCTGGGTCTCCCATTCTCTCTCTCCCTCTGTTGACAGTTTTAAATATGCGCTTGGGAGCATCATTCTAAATTCACCACGTAATTCTATTTAGCCAGCCGGTCCCCGATGGCTTTAAATACACAGACTCACTCTCCCTCTCCCATTTCATCCCATGTTTCACCCCCCCGTCCCCCTTCTCTTCCTCTGCATATGCACAAATTAGGTATTTGCATCTTCTTTTACGCCGGCTTAGTCGCTTGCTTGTTCTCTTTCTCTTCCATGTCATCCGTCTCCTTAAATTTCCCTTTGCTTCAGTGATCCGTTATCTGCATTTATCTTTCTTTTACATCTCTTCCTCTTTTTATACTCCTTTATTTTTTTTCTCCCGAGCTCCTGTTAGTAATTTTCACCCATTGACACTGTCTTTATTCTCGCGCCTTCTCCCTCCCCCCTCCCTCTGCGCCGGCCGTCGAGGTGGTTAGTGTTTGTCAGCCTGTCTGTGGTGGCGGCAGCAGGAAGTGGGCTGAATAATGAGATTATACCTTCAGCGGTGGGAGACTGGGAGGGGGGCAGCACACTGAACATCATCACCCGTCATTCTTCTCTCAGACGTGCATTCACAAGTGACACTTGTGAGTGCTCACTCTAACTCCAATTATAAATGCTCAGTCTCATGAAGAGAGAGAGGGAAATCAATGTGCCCGCTCACACACATGCACGGCCCTATGCTCGACTATCCTGCCAGGCACATGTGCAAAATGACATGGTAAGCAGTAAACTCAGAGTACACTAACACATATGTACAGCAGATGCATGAACAGTCAGAGGCAAGCTGAGTGCGGGAGGATAGAGGTGGATGTACTCATCACTCTCTCTGCCACCAGAGACGCTCATTTTGTGCTGCTGAATAGAGGTGAGGAATCTATTACCGACTGAAAGCAGGATAGAACAACAGGTACAGACAGAGAGGACAGAATATCCCATGAGGTTTTCCCCCCCACCCCACTGCACTCGTCCTGAAATAATTATTTAAGCCATTTTTAATACTTTGTTCTCCTAAATGTTGAAGCTAAAATCCCCTCAATGCACAAATCTTCTCTTTAGTGGCCGGAGGAGGGGCTGCTGGTGGTAATTCAGACATCATTAGCTGAGGTGCTGAAAAGTTTTTCCTGCTCGGCCGGCCGTCCCGCCTCAGTGTTTGTTCCCTTTGCAGTTCTCGGCACTCAACACCCTTCTCCAGCCCCAAATCACCTCCCCACCTTCTCCCGTCGTGCCCCTGTTCAGGGCAGGAAGCCATCAGTGATAGAACGTGCTCCGCGCCGATAGTGCTGAGCATACCGCAGCGCGCGTGTGTTACCGCATTGCTGCAAAAGAAAAAAAAAAACAAAAAAAAAACTGCTTTTACTTATTTATTCCCTAACGACTTTTTAAGCTCTCATTTATTAAAACCAAAGAAACTCAAAACCTTGTTTCGGATTCTTTTTTTTTTTTTTTTATTTAACCACCCGTCCTCCGCTGTGGGAAAGTGCAAATATATGTAATATGTCAAACTTAGGTTTTAAATAAAGAACACTGGCCTGAGCTGCAGTTTAGAAATGATCCTTGGATATTAATATAGATGGCATCATTTTCAGCAAAGTGCTTTACTGGCAGATTCTAAATAGATCTTACACAATGAAGCGGTTCAACAGTAAATATAACTGACTAATAAAAGAGAGCGCATCGTTCAGAACCACTCAGTCAGATCAGAAAGTCTGTTCAAAGAGGTGTTTTCTGAAGTTTTTAAAATAGATTGAAATCATAAATGGAGTGAGTTTGCATAGTGTTTTTCTTGTCGTGCTTATTTCTCCAAACACCTTTTATGCTGGAGCCACATCCACCCAGAGAACCTCACAGACACACACACACACGCACGCACGCACGCACGCACGCACGCATGCACGCACGCACGCACGCACGCACGCACGCACGCACACACGCACACACATTTATATACTGATGCACAGTTCGAAAGGCAACATTGGTTTTAGTGCCCTGCCTGAGGACATGTTGTCATGTGGCAGGGGAGAAAGCGGTACTCAAACTCACAACTTTATTTTTGCAAAACAGCTACTCAACTCTAAAACAATAAGCTGCATACAGATGCCTCTGCACTTTGAATAAAACTGAACCATAAAACTCAATGCAACCTGATGCAACCACATAGTGTAAATTTCTAAATCAGGCCATTTTACGCTGCAAAATTGGAAAAATAGACTCAAAATAATTACTTGTTTATTAAATCTACATCATCCAAACTTGCACAACCACCCAAACAAGCTCACCAAAATAAAATATATTTTTTAGTTTAGTATTTTGCTTTTGTTTAGTCAAAGCACCTTATGCACGACTGGGATAAATAATAAAAAGCAAAAATATGTATTTATTCATTATTTTTAAAAGAAGCACATCGTAATTTTATATTGCCTATCATCTGATAGTGTGTATTTTACAAAAAAATGAAATAAATAAACCATGGTACAGTGAAACGTATTAATCTGGATAAATAATCAGAAAGTATTCAGCAGGTGCTTGTCACTTAGCCCTTCAATCCTTCACTGTTCCTCTTTTAATTTTAGTCTTTTTATGCCTAACTCTTCAGTGAAACTACATTTATTTTTTATATATATAATTTGAAAGGCATGGCTTAGCAGAAAGCATCCAGACCTTTTGTTCATTGTGTATGTTGGATGCTTAACAGTGCATAGATTCATAATATTATTAAAGTCACTGCTTAAAAATACTGATTATAGTGTCACAAACCGGCTGATAAAATGTCTTTGTGGTGTCTGTACTCAATTTAGATCACCTCTGAAGTTGTGCAAACTTAAACGTACTTATTGGACAATAAGTAAGCGATTCCCCTGACAGCGTCCTCTCTGTTTGTACGGAGGAGCTAGCACGGCTGTCGGATGGCATCAGCGCCATATGTGGCATAGAACTGAAAAAAATTGACAAACATTTCTGCTCTCCTCTCCTCCTCTCTCCTCTGCACTCATCCTTCTGAAAAGCATCCTCTCTTTGAAGCCTGCGTTGGGAAGAGGGAGCGATTAAAGCAGTCAGCAAGCAAATTAGCATGTCAAAAGGCCCTGAATCAATACCCCAGCTCTCTACCAACACAACCCCCTCCATCTCCCTCTAAACATCCCTGTCATTCTCCCCATTCCTCCGACTGCTTCCCCTGCTTCCCCCTCCATTTTCTCCTGCACTCCTGCGTGCTCTCGCTCTTGTTCCTTTGCCCCTTCCCTTTTCTGCTGATCTCAATTGAAAATCTTCCTCCCCGCTCTCTCAGCTGGCAGACGACTGAGAGAGAGGAGGCCGGATTTGTAAAGGGAGATGGACGGATGTATAGGCAGAGAAAGACGGGTAGGGAGGGAGAAGTGGACAGGCATCGAGTGGGCATGGGTTGGACAGTTCTGGAGAGAGGGAGCCTGTGAAAGCGGGGAAAAAAAAAAAGGGCCCCTGCCACCCTCTTTGTGCCGACAGACAGGCAGAACGGACCTCTCTCGCCAAGAGGAGCAGAGGAGATGGAGATGAGGAGGCAGGGAGAGAGAGAGAAAAATGGAGACAAAAAACATGGGCGGGAAGTGAAGTGGAAAGAGATTTAGTTCCAGTCTGGCAACTGTGCTTTTTCTGCACTTCATCCATCGGTTCACCATTGCACAGAAATCCTTTTGATCCGGGGCGATGTGCTGCTGTAGGTGTGTGAGCCATTATCTGCCCCGCATTTGTTCTTTGCATCTGTCTCAACAGGCATATCACATGCTGTATCATAAACCTCTATTAATGTCCCGATCTGGTTGCACGATCTGAACCTGGAGACAAAGCGGCCCGCCGGCTCCTCAGGTGGACGAACCGCTCTCTGCTCGCTTTCTTACAATGGGAAGCTGATTGCAAACACCTTGAAAATGTTTTATCTCTCCCTGCCTCTTTCTCCCACTGATTTCTATCTTAAGCTCCCTCAGTCCCGCTGGGCCAATAGTAGGTGGTCTTTTCTTCTATTTCCCCCGTCATCCTTTTCTCTCGGGGCACAGGGTTCAGTGGCCAAATCAAAGAGCTTCTCTGCAGCAATCAGTTAAGGGTTATGACTAAAAAGGCTTGCAATAAAGAGCCGCTGTGCAATCTGATGGGCTCTGAGACTGGACACAGAGTCCATGTTAATGAGCTGAGATCCCCCCCCCCTTTCTAATCATGGTGGTGGAGGAAACTGAACACCTCGTTATGCTCTCCAGAATCACACTCACTCAATCAAAATATGTCGAATAAATCTCAGAGGTAGATCCAGAGGTAGATGCAAGCAAAACAGCTGCTGATGCAATTATGAGTTTTTAATCAGTTACACTAGGAGAGATGCACCACTTTGAATGATTTGATCTGTCAATACAGATATTAAATGATTCTGACCATAAGAACTGTATCCGGCACATTCTCCAAATACTTGTTTCTAGTTGTGACTGGTCCTTAATATGTGTATATTATAAGAGCAGAGGTGAAGTCACATCATGTGTAAGCAAGACATTGTAAAACAGGGTTTACAAATTTTTGAAAACAAATACATTATTTCAGAGCTACCATGTCTTTAGCACCATAGTAGCATGGCTAGCATGACTAAAACTGAGGTTTTAGTTGTATGAACTTACTCTGAGATTCCCAACCTTTCCTAATGCAGCATACTCCAAGACAGGCAGAAGTTTAATTCTGCTTTCTAGTAATTGCAGAAAGACTTGCTCTCTCTCGCACTCTCACAGCCTGAATGAGCTGTTAAGATGTGTAAAAAAATAAAAAAATAAAAAATAAATCAAATTTAGCTCTGTGACCCATAACTCTTAATGCACTGTCACCTCCAGTATAGCAAGATGCATTGAGCATGGTGTGAAGGTCAGAGGTGATATATATATAAAGTTGCCTCTGTGATGTACTCTCAGAATTTTGTTTTTAAAAATACCCACCTTTTCTCTGAACAACATAAATCAAATGTTTCTTTGAGAAAATAAGCCAGTAGTTTTTTTTGTTGTTCTTTTTTCTTGCGCTTATGTATAAATCTTTGGTCTCAGCCCAGAACTCTGAGATCAGCTGGCTGCCCTCCTGTGAATCGTCTGTGCCTCAAAATACAATCTTGTTTGTGTATCAAGCACACTGCGGGGTTTCTGGTGAGGTGCAACCTCCCTGTGGGAGAGCCAAAATGTAATTTGAGGATGTGGAGGTCTTGCAGCGCTGGAAGACCTGAAGCTGCAGCGCTCCAGCCAGAGGCAGAGGTGCATCCATGCCAGGGCATGTCTCTGGGATTAGAAATCTTGATCCTTTCTGATCCCAAGCCTGTTGCAGAATACTGCTGGAAGGGTGGGGAGGAAGAAAATGAGACGTGTTTCTCTTGAAACTTCACGCCAAGGTGGTATATTAGAGGAAGAAGGAAACACGAGTGGATAGAAAACCGAAGGAAGAACATGATAGAGATTGAGAGAAGTTTATTTGATGACCTACAGTGTATACGTGACAGAAACGGTGTGTGTACAATAGAGAAGAAAGGATCATGAATCAGTTGCTGCCTTCTGGCTCTGATAAACGGCTGGAGATATAAAAGGTGAAGTGGGGGGTTAGGGGTACAGAGTGATGCGGCTCTTTGAACAAGCCCGGTGTGGTCAAAGCTTGACCTCCAGCAGCTGCGGTTGATATCAGAGCCAATATTGCTGATGCTTGTAGTTGAGCTGTTTCACCTGACACTGAAATGGTTTCAGTAGGAACGTGGGCACCTTTGAAAAAATCTTTTTATTTTATTGAAACACAGCCTGATACCCAACAACTCTTCTGTTTAACGGAAGAAAATACCTCCAGCAAACAACTTTGATTTTGTGTGGTGCAAGACCTGTTTTTGTTGTCATACATTATTGAAATGTGTTAGGCAATAACTATACAGTTATGAGTAAATCTCTGAAAAGCCTGGAGGCTCAAGGTGGCTTCAGTTGCTGATGAAGATTCCAAAATGTTGAGCATCACCCTACAGTGACTTACAAAACTATTCATATCTACAAAACCTTGTCCAGGGTAAAACCTCAAACTTCATTGGTGTTTCAGTCTACTTTAATCAACACCAAGTAGCTTGATTATGCACTACCTAACATATTTCAACACAAATATCTGACAATTTCAAGACATCTATAAACTGAAGTATGCATTTGTACTCAGGCCCATTTACTATAACATCCATAAAAAAAACCAAATCCATTTCAACCTTTAGAAGGAGAAGTTTGTTGTTAGTCGGGAAAAGCTGCGGAGCTCAGGCGAGAAATCAGTTGAGAGCTATGTTCTGCTTTTCAAAAAGCCGTGCCTTTTGGAAGAGTGGCAAAAAAATAAATAAATAAATAAAAAAAGTTATGGAAACAAAACTACACAAAAACTCGTTTGAAGTTTGTCACAAACCAAATAGAAATCATTTATAGTGACCTGTTTACATAACAAAAGATAAGAAGGAGTTTTTCGTGAGCTTTTAAGGGGAGAAACATTCCAACATAACACAGAATTCAGTTTCAGTGCTATCCGAACACCTGATGTTCATTTTCCACTCACACTGATTGGTCTCTCCTTATAATCACTCTGCCTGTGCATCTTTCGTCACATCAAAGCTACGTGCTAAAACACATTAGCATAGCAATCCTGTCTATGCAGCCATTAACCTGAGACATGCTGTAACCCCCCACTGCAAGGCCAGCCAGGTTCAAGCTGCCTGTGGTTAGAGAAGACTACACATTCAAACTATGAAACATTTATACATGCTGATTTGTCCGATTGGCTTAGGAATGCACACAGTTATCGTGCCAAAGCATATCATGCTAACATGTGGCCAAACCACTTTTAGTCACAGGTCCCCTTTAAGGCCATTGCACTTCCATAAAGAAATGACCTCAGTCTTGTTTGGAACAAGAAAGAAAAAGTAGGGAAAGTAACTTGAAGGGGGCAACACCAAGATAAAGTAAAGGTCAATGCTTTGACACCTACAATGGAGACCATCGCTGACCTGACATGAGTTGCTGAAGAGCTACTGACCCGCGAAAATTTTATGTAGCCTCAGTGTGCACGCACACACACAGCAGTCACAGCACTAGTGCTAGTCTCAGAGACTCACACACACACACACACACACACGCATGCACAATAGAAGGTGTTTTGAGGCCCCAGACAGGCTGTCGTCTGGGAGCTGCCTGTAGATTACCTAAACAAACAAACTAAAAATAATCTTTTCAGCCGTGAATCGACCCTTTCCGAGTCCTCCTCACGTACATCCAGAAAAACCGCAAGAGGCTAATGGCAAACCTGCCCTTGAGACTACCGACAACTAGGCAATTAAAGTTTTGCATGTGCTTCTATATGCTTAAGCGCTGACAGATGTGTGTATCACATAGTGTAGGTCACATGTGAATGTGAGGCGTGTTTATAATCTGACTCTCTACAGGGGATTGGATAGGATTACGTCTGAGCTTAATGTACATTTACTGTTGTGGGGAAGTTTTCATAATGGAAAAATCTGATCATTTAAAAAACAGACCAATTTGCACAGGTTTACACATAGATTTAGAATGTGGTAATGACATCAGACAGAAGTAATGGTAACACTTCGGTAAATTATGACACTTTTAATACAAAGTTGACATTATTGAAAATGTCTTTGTTATGACTTGTCATTAACCAAGAAATCATTACTGTTTAAACTTTACCTTTAATAACATAAAGCTACCTAATTTTTAAAGTGCAATCAGTAATACTTTTATAACAAATTTATATCAGCAATGACTTCTTGGTTAATGTCAAGTTGTCATAACAAAGACATTTTCAATAATGTCAACTTTGTATTAAAAGTGTCATTATTTACCGAATGACACTTTAGGACATCTAGTTGAATTACTGGTAGCACATATTTTCCCTAAATGACCAGATTATGATGATCAGAGAGTCCCGTCTTCGAACCCTCATTCCTCCCAGAAATGTACAAAAATGCCATTTTTCATCCAGTTCACTTTGCATAAAAAAAAAAAAATGTTGGTAATAAAACCTGCACAGTTCTTTGAAAAGCTGTTCTCTGAACATTTTTACATGTTGTCATGTTTCAACTTCAAGGTTTTTCATAGGAAATATCTATAATAATAATAAAGTGACATTTTAACTCCCAAGAGCCAACTTCTGTTACCAAGAATCAAACTGCTAAAGTTCCTCCCGACCTCTTTTGGTCTTTGGTAAGAGGGATGCACCAGGAGTTCACCAGTGTGCACCACCTCCCTGAACACACCATACCTGTGGAAAAATGTTGTGGTGGCAGCGTTATGCTGTCAGAATGGTTTTCTAGGATGAGACTAAATACGGGGCAATCCTGGAAGAAAATCTGTTAGAAGCTGCAAAATCTTCCAGGATCTTTAAAGATACAGCCAGATCTGCAATGGAATGATTGAGATCAAAATATATTTGTGTGTTAGTGTGGCCCAGTAAAAGATCAGACTCTAACCCAACTAATAATCTATGCCAAGACTTAAACTTTGATGTCCACAGTTTTTTTTCCATCTAATCTGACTCAATTTAGTCAATGGAGAACCGGGAGAAAAAAAATCACCGTCTAAATGTGCAAAAGACTTAAACATCCAATTGCAGTGAGAGGTGGTTCTGCAGAGTAAGGGCTCAGATGGAAACCATGTATTCTCTTCATGTTACAGTTTTGTGTTACATCACAGAACATTCCAAATGGAGCACTCAGTTTGTGGCTGTATTATGCACAGAGAAGAGATCCAAAGAGTCTGAATACTTTTATAAGACATTTAATATGCTATTAATATCTGATTCTACTTTCTAAATTATTACTTCTGGTAGTGATCACACAGAATAATTTAACCAATGTAGATTAATTGTAAAGCTGCTAAAAATAAGAGGATGCTTACAGATGCAGTTGCGGTTAAATAAATGTATAACACTGTTTAGCCAGCATCTGGACTGATTTGTTATCGATTTGCACTAAAGAAAGACACGTGTTTCATACTTGTTTACAGAATTGGATCCGAGGCCCCTTTCAATCTGTTTCCTTATAGCTTCCTCTTCCTTTTCACCTATTCTTAGTGTGTGCTTGTTGTGTGTTCTCCTCACACATCCTCCATTTTCCTTTCCCATTCTCAACGGCTCACCATGAGCAGAATGGTTTAACTCTCCCGATTGTTTGCCGGTGTGTTCCGGCACAGCAACATTAGCATTCTTCCTTCCTCTCTCATCCTCCTGCCTATTTTTTTCTGTTATTATTTTGATAATAGAATCTAAATGAAGCTCTTTTCATTCTAACTAATGTCAGGAAAGGATGCTAAAAAAAACACACATATGCAAATGTGCACTGTCCAACATGACACTCCACCCTTTGGAGACCTTGAGAAAATTGGTTTGACACAAAAACATGACTGTTTGTTTATTGAGCATTGTCCCCACTGTGCTGCTGTCCCCTTCATCAACCTGCTCTCAGAAAAACACGCCTGTTTAGTGGATGTGCGTGTGTCTGTTTATTTGCATGCATGGGTGGTGCTGCGGAGTGCCTCCGAAGCGCAGAGGGCTTTTCAAGGGCTTTTTTGTTCATACCTGACTGTGTGCAGGTGTGCAGAGGTTTGTACGCCTCTGTTTGTGGATGAGGTATAATTTCTGGTCTTGTTTGCCTTGAATCATGGTCAATTATCCACCTTCTGTGTGGATCTTAGGTCACAAAAGGCCCTCAATCTTTTGGCGTTATGCCCAGCTTTTGGTGGTGCCACCTCTGGCACAAAGGCTGCGTCTGAGCTGCACAAACCCAACATGTCCAAAGTCCAGCAGGATTTCATCAAGGAAAGATATTATTTTCTCCTTCTCTCATTTTAAACTGTTTGCTCACTTTACCCTCTGTGTTCATGCTTTCCTTCTTGGACCTTTCTTTAGTGTTTGATCCATTTCCTCACATTCACCTTCAGAAGCTTGTCCCTTATTTTTTAAGGAGTGGCAGTGTACGTTCTGAAGAGGCTGGGTGGAATACGTTAGATTTTCATGATATAACCATTGTGCTGATATTCCTTTTTAAAGCCAGGCTGGACAAATTAAAGAGGAAGTCAAGGCCTACGTGTCAATAAGAACAAGGAGACCTTGCTGAACAGGAAGTCTAGAGAACAATATTTAATTTTTTTCCACTTATGCAACACAAGGATTAACAATAAAGGTGGTTCTACGTTGTAATTTTAGCAAACAGGACAATATTGAAGAAGAAATGGCTTATGAAAGCTTAAAATGTTAATTTAATGTACCTTTGCTCATATTCTTAATAAAAAAATGTCTCGTATTCCCATTGCTTTCAACCTTTAGAACCTCTGGTGGAAAATTTAGTGGATGTCCTCAACATTTGATTATTAGCAGGGCATTAATATGATAGCAATATTTGTTCTGTGTGTCTTCCATTCAAATACCACAGCAACATGTTTAGAAGCAAAAGTTGTTAGGGACTGTGAATGGTACATACCAACTGAAGCATAAAGAGCTGAGTTCTCTGTCTTATGGTGACCATTTTGGATTATTCGTTTCAAATTAGTGAAAAGCATGCAAATTTGATTTATTTATTTATTTTTTATTTATTTATTTTTTGCTACTTGGAACTTAAAAAGTTGGACATTTGGTTACCATTGCCAAGCACAACTAAACCAAAATGTTTCAATCAATCACCCACCACCACAGAATAGCTTTCAGTTTGTTGTCTTGTCATACCAATCGCTTAGAGACGATTAGATAATGTTGGTAGTTGGAAAACTTGTGTACAATCTAAGTTTTATTATGTTATAAACATTATTACATTTTTTTGAACCCCTGCCTGCGTGGAGTTTGGCTCTTGTACCTAATATCTGGGTAAAAAGCCAAGCGATCAGCACAAGATTGTTATTAAGTATACCCTGTTTTGTTCTCAGGGCTTAGCTTGGTGATAATTTTGATTGTCACAATGTGTTTTCCTCAGCTGGGGCCTTGGCTGATGCTCCTGTCTGCTGGATACATGTATTTTAATGAGGGCTACATTTCTGGTAGCACTCAGTTGATGGATTGGTGCTGCTAATATACAGTTATAAATCATCCGACATTTGACAGACAAACTGCTGCCAAGTCTCGTTCCCCCCGGTATTAGCCACCACTACCGAAGCCGCAGTGATTGTCAGCAATGCTGGCTCTTGTCTTCTTAATGTTGTTAGCCCTGTTGGCTTTTGTTTAAATCCTTCATTACCACTAGTAAGGATGTCAACCCAGATGTGACCATCCGACTTTACTATTTGCATGTTAAAGGATGATACAGCTAGTGTAGGACCTTATCCCCCAATCCAGGTCAAGGTCAAGATGTGTGTCGAGTGTACGTCATCAATCATGGTGATCAGTTTCGCTGGCCGTGTGTCCCTCATCCATCATGCTGATGTGTTTTGCTTGCCGCGTGGCTCCGCGTTGCTGTCGGGGCCGGAGGTAATTAATAACGCGGAGTGACAGAATTAATGAGTTAACCTGCTCCACTCTCCTGCTGTTCCAGTGACAGATGCTAGCGGTCAGTTGCTAGTGATCCTGTGCTTATATACCAGCCGCTCAGGTGACTTGATGTCTAAGCTTTTTTTCATTGTCTGCATTCAGCACAGTTAGAACAATTCAGCCTGCGACTGAAATGGGCAAGAAGATAAAGCACTGAAAAACATACAAATGGTTTCTAACAGGAGTCTCACAGTTATCATCAATCTGCAGAAAAACAACGACGCCATACTGCATAGAGATGGTTGGCTCTTCAAGGTGCAGAGAGGCATTTAGACTGAAGCAGAGACTCTCCTTTGCCTCGAGGCCTGAAAGTTGATCGCTTGGTTTTTCAAAGAGCTGCTTTGTGGGGATGCCTCTTCTAAAGAGTGCTTACTGTCTGTTTTGACTAAAAAAAAAGGGTCTGACTTTTCATCACTTGAGGAAGATAAAGTGAAACCATGAAAGCAGTGAAAATGCCGTCGATTGAACTTAATTCTCTTCTTCTGATTAAAAGAGCAGCTGTCTGTCTGGAAAGGCCTAGCTATTGTGTTCTATGTGCTGGGTGCTACATTCCCATAGCTTTGAACCGCTGTTGTGGTATGTTATCATAGTTTCACTCCCCGGTGCACGGGATACTTTGTTGTGTAGGCTGCAGTATAGCTTGCCTATCGGGCTTTATATGTGGGTCGCACAAGGTGGGCTGCAGCGTGTGGGTAGATGTGGTCTTATTTGGCTGCAGTATCAGGAACATGTATGCCTTTTCAAAGCCTGTTGTGTGGGTTGTTGCCACTCTGAAGAAAACTTCAGTTGGCATACATGTGGGCTGCGATCATAGCATCAGTATCTTTTTTAAACACTCCTATTTTTGTCGATGGTTGTGTTGATTGCTTTGTTGTGAACAGATTTTCCTGCCCCCATGCACACACTGCAACCAATTCAGCCAGAGAAATCCCCACCACACTTACAAAACTACTCATTAGCTCCCTCCCCTCCCCACCCTTGTCATCCCTCTCCTCTAAACGGGCTTTAGCTTGGAGACAACAGGAATGAGGATTGGGCAGGAGAAAGACTGACAAAAGGGGGGGAAAGACTAAAGCCAGAGAAGAGGACCGAATGAGAGAAGGATCTGCAGGGAGGGAATAAGTGAAGAATACGATGCCCCTGTCTATGAGGGATTCCATTTTTTTCCCGCTTTTCCAGAATAGAACAGTAAGTCACCAGTGTCTTTGTCTCCCTTTGATCTCTGAGCTCGAGGATTTGGCACCTGACAAACCCCTTTCTGTCTGAAAGGAGGCCTGCCGAGAGAATGCCAAGGAGAGCGGGAGAAAGAGATAGAAGGCGGAGGGAGAGTAAGAAAAAAAATAATAAAGAAGAGCAAGAGAGTGACAGGGGCAAAAAGGGAAACAGTATCGAAGACGGTGTGGAAAAATTGGTTTTGACTTTTGCAAGCTTTACAAAAGGGATACGATGAGGGATCTTATCCCAGATCCCGTATAAACTAAACACACGTGTTCAAGTGTGTCTGTATTTGCGGCTGAGTGAGGGTTTGCCATGGCTGGCCCGGACAGTGATAAATCCAGAGAGTCTTAAGGGGGAATCTCGGACCACCCACTGCTGTGGTTTCTCCCCTTAGACACACTCTCATGCTCCTAATAGGAAGCAAATTCCCCAGCTTTACTTGGATATCGACCTCTTTTTTTTCCTACGTCATTCCTTTCTTTAGGGCAGTCGGTGTTATAAACAAGTCCTCATGTTTTTCAGACATGCTCTAAAACTAAGATGTTTGAGTGCAGATGAAGATGCCAGCACATCTCTGTGGGTCTGGGTTTTCACATAAAACTTTGGGACGGCCTGTGGGGACTCTGGAGACAACCTGGGATGGCTTCATAATTGACATGCAAATGTCTTATGAATTGTGCACAGTTGGAGGTACCCCAATCTTAGATTGTTTCTTAGGCTTTAAAGGCACTCTGCAATGAAGACCATGAAGTTTGGGACTCAATTAACTCTCCCGCCAGCTTTAAGCATCAAACACAACCAGTTGACCCCACTATAAACTCCAGACACTTTCCTGGTCAGCGAACAAGTACCTATCTCTAATGCAACTTTGCATTTTGCCTCTTGAGGTGGCTTAAAACAACACCACAAATCCTGCTGTTCTTCTGTCTCCAGAGGTTTTGAGAGATTCCCTCAAAGATACAGAGATAACTGAAAGCACCTCCTGACTAATCTGTACTCTCTTTGTTCGTGAAACTGTGAAGAAAAGAAGAGGCTTCACTCACCCCTGCAGGCTGCAGTCAATGAGGCCGTAGCTTAGCGTTAGTGAGTGAAGCGGCAGGGATTTAGCCCCGATTGAGTGAATGGAAACCGACAAAGAATGACTCAGCAGGTATCAGCTAGCCCCACTCGGTTGACGTTCTGGTACGCTAATCCAGCTGCTCCAGAGCAGAGTCTGCGAGGCAAAGAGTTTATTACGTTTACAATAGAGGGATTTTCCGGTATTTTAGTGGGGCTTGTGGAGGGTTTCCTCAGCTGTTTGTATATGTGAATGTGTTGGCTGCTTGGTGGAATGAGAGTTTTTCTTGGACTTTCTCATCGCTGTGGTGCACGTTTGCTGATTTGATTTCTGGTGTGGTTAACACATGGGGGAGTTACTTGAATTTATGTAGAAACCTCTGATGTATTTATGGCTGCGGTGTGGAAACCATCAGAAACATACTTTGAGATCTGGATTGGTTGTGAGCCATTTCAACTAAAGGGGTACACACAAACACCATTATGGCATAACATTATGACCAGTAAAAGGTGAATTGATTACCTCAGAGTATCTAACCTTTTGGTAGGGTTACTTAAATTAGGCAGCTAGAAAACTTTTTGTCCTCAATTTGCTCTTAAAGCAAGAAACATGAGTGTCGCAGCCTTCTAGTTTCCAAAAAACAATATTCTATTAACAGGCGATTTGATTTGAACGCACTTCCGACTTAATTTGTTTGAAAAAATATATTCTTTATTTCTTGCAAAAAATTAGCGACAAAATAATTACCAAAAATGTCCTACAACTTAGCCAAAAACGAAAGTAAACTTAATGTGACATTTCAAGTACGAAAAAGTGAAAAGTGGTCAAAAAATCATTTACAAAAAACCTCCCGTCCACACACCAAACATTTGCCAAACAATGCCTCCCCCAAGCACCCGGTGTGTTTTTAATTACTCAAATTAATGGGAGGGTCTAACCAATTACCAACATAATCTAATCAATTCAAATATACAAATTAATTACAGATTTTGGATCTAAACTAACTTAAATAAATTCTAACTTCCCTAAATAGAAAACTAAATTAGTAGAAATTACAATTTGCAAACTTTACATAAATGGCCACAACAATGAGTGTAAGGATTTATATGAGCGTCACAAATGCTACATGGTGATGGCAAGACTTCTGAGTCCAAGCAGCTCCAAAACTACCATTAGTATCTAACAAATGGCCAGGGTAGTTCAGGGCTAAACAGTGACCAACTCAATATCAGTCAGGTGATTTTAAAGTTATTCTGGGTCATTGTACGTGTGTAAGTTAATAACTGAAATTTAGCATGAATTCATTGGCTCTTTATGCACCACGATAAGACGGGTACTAGCACACACATGGCACCAGCTTTAACATGACGCTACCAACACCCCAGCTACCGTACCATTACTTTCCAACTGACAAGAACATGCCAACCTCCCTGAATGACAGCTTATTTGGTCCAATCGGTGTTGCCACTGTCTGGGCCGCGCCTCTTCCAGAATTGTTCCTTTTGTCCTCCTCTTCTGGTTCAGCGCTCAGGGGGTGAAATATAACCCTGCCAGGTTTCCCCCCGGCCATTACAGAAACAGATAGACAAAGGAGAAACTCCTTGAAAGACGAGACCTCCAATCAAACTGTCGCTCAAAAGAAAGCCAAGCACTGTCGTCAAAAGTAGGAAAAGTGTCACTTTGGTTACCGTTTTAGATGGAGGTGTATGTAGGTGTGTATTTGGACTCCAGCTGAATAAAAGCAGCCCTGTGAGAGTGACAGACCCCCTGCTGTGCCAAGAGTGGTGGCATTTGCTTGTTAAGTTGTCTGAAATGCCACAGTCTCGTGTTCCATTGCAGTGCCAAGTCTTGCCGTAGCTTCGTTTGGGGTTGTGCGAGAGTGACAAGAGATGGTTATTTGAGCTTCTATTTTCTGTCAGAGAATATTGCAACCAATACCGCAGTTCTCCTGTTTTCTGATACCAGAATAGAGATTAATGAGAAAGGTGAAAAGAGACAAGGCATGAGAGAGAAAAAAAAATTGTTAAATTGACAGAAAATGGCAAAGATCAGCATGGTCTCTACTTGTCCTTCATTGGAAAACAACTTCTGTCAGCCTCTCAGATTACATAGAGCAAAAACAATCACGTCTTTGGTGCCTCTTTTACGGTGAAATGCCAAATGCAGCAAATGACAGATGGCTTCAGTAAAGGATTTATTGGATTCTAGGTGATTTTTCTTACCCATTTGTGCTCCTCGTTTTGGGTATTCGTATCCCCAATATTCTTTTTGTATTCATCTTTTGTATAAAGAAAACTCAAATGTTTGCTGAACAAACCATCAGAACGTTCTGATGCAGATCACATTTAACCCAAGCTTCCTTTCCTCCTTGTTATCTTGCAGCCTGTAAAATCGGTTACTACCGTGCTCTGGCCACTGACGGCTCCTGCTCTAAGTGTCCGCTACACAGTTACTCCGTGAGGGAGGGCTCCACATCCTGTGCCTGCGACAAGGGATTCTTCCGCTCGGAAACAGACCCGGCATCAATGCCCTGCACCCGTAAGTACACCCACATTCCATAATTTTACATTTCTTTATTACAGCTTACAGCATCTTCCTAGCATGCACCGCTAAGCTGTATTATGAACCTTACCCTTTCATGGAAAAGCAGCCCCTTACATCCACACACTAATCATCCTGCACAAACATTAAACTGGCTGCTGATGGTTTAATAGGTGTCTACCGACTACAGGTGGCACATAATGATCAGTCATGGTGACATGAAGAACTAATTATGGCATAAACTGTTACACCTCACTGTAAAAGAGCAGCGGACAGTGAAAACACGAGAGGCTGAATGTTTCCAGGAGGTGGTAAAAATAAAGTTGGTGAATCAGTCAGATGGGGCAGTAAATGTGCTAAAAATTAAATACACGGGGAAAGAAATATGCTTAGTGTGAAATTTCTTACTATGTGTTCATTTTTCTCTTGTTTTTTTTTAAGTTTGTAATTGTAAAAACATTTAAAAAAAAGCAGAACAAATTGTGAAAACCGTATAATAAACAAGTCCCTATTTTTATGGGGGGGGGAAAAGCAAGCTATATGCGTTTAACATACGAGGCATTTTATTATTTATTAGGTTTGAGCAAAATGTGAATAAAATACCACAATTTCATGGTAGCCAGGCATTTACACAAAATGGGAAAAATTGTATAGCGTTGCTTTTACATTTAGATTTTCATGTTCATTTTGATACTTAAGGAACATAATCAAGAATGTAGTTTAGACACTCTTAAGTTAGCAGTTGTAACGCATCTGCTTTTGCTGTTCTTTTCTTTATTGATTAACACATTTATAACAAGACTCTATTAGCTCGTTAATTAGTGAGACTATCAATTTGGAAAGAACCTTAGAAGCAATGTTTCCTGAATTAAACCGTAATGTGGTGTTCCTCCAATAATGTCTTTTGAAGTGAAAGTATATCTAAGCAGCAGGATTAATGTTTCTTGTAAAGTAAGGGAAAGTGCAGTAGTCATCTTTTGGCCACTTGACTGGAAATGTGCAGCAGCAGGAGGGGGAGGGGCAGCGCTACGCCACTCGGTGTTCCCAGTTGTGAGAGAAAACTCTTTTGCACTCTTTCTGGTTTCTCATTAAAAGGCCTTCCAACCACAGAAACTCTATGTTGAAGAACTTATTTTGACCCTATAAACTGAAGAAGAAAAGCATGAAAAACAGTCTTAGGCATAGCAGAGTAACACTGATAGTTGTTTTTTATTGTTTAATCACACATATGACGATCCAGCTACACTAACAAACATAGGTTCTTCTCAGAATGGTAGCTTCTAAATAACTTCAGACTGTAATGAGAAGGAAAAGTTCTATGCTGTGATTTAGGTTGGTTCTCGCCTATTAAACAGCATTGTTATTCACGCAATATACCCAATTTGGTTAGCAGACGGCCTGTTTCTTTTACCAGACCAGTTAGAATGATTTATGGTTGGTATTTGTCTCTAAACCTATTAAAGCTGTTTCTTGTTTCCTGCTGAAAGAGGCCACTTTACAGCAGGCAATATTGTTTTCAACAGCTAAAGCTCCTTCTGGACATTCAGCTTCCTGTAATAGAAATAAGGACGTGCTGCTTATAAATTCCCTGAAGAAAACCTGAATTGTTCTCATTTTAAGTATCTGCTCTGAAAATGATGTCTTTACTTACAGATGTTAACCTGAGATTCTGTTTAGTTCTTTGATGCATTACATAGACTATTTTATTTTCCACGCTGGTAAAGATGTGTTGTTGCAGCAGCATAATATCTCACACTAAAATGTTTAGGAAAATCCTAACTTTGATTTGAGTAGATTTATTCAGTGGTTAATATTGCATGTTATGAAATAATTCATATTAGCATTCCTTTTAATCCCATTTTGCAACATCCTCATTAGTTAGAACATAGAGAGAGATCATCTGTCTTGGTTTGGCCATATGTTTTGGATACTTACCCTTAGGAAAGATCAAATGATGGTCCACTTTTCAGAATGCTGGCAGAATCCCCCCAGTTTCTCTTTAAAATGTCCTGTTTTTTACTTAAAAAAAAAACAAAAACTATTTTTATTAGACTTTAAGAGCCATTGTAAGAAAAATTGTCTCACAGCAACACAGATCCTCCACTATGCTTGGCAGTGGACATAAAGGTGCTTTTTCTCACATTTATACGTTCCACTTGGAGTGTTGGTTGCTTATTCTTTCTCTAATCTGACTACAGCACACCGTTCCAGTTAAAGTCCGATTAGAGTCCAGAAAACTCCAAAAGAGTATGACAGTTAGTTTTTAATCAGGTTGTCACGTACAGCAGATAGGGTCCGATGTTTGTTGGGTGAGTTCTTACCTCCCTGTACTTGGCCATCACCGCTTTGGGTGGTGGCAAGATAAATACCGGTCCTGGTCCAGCCGAGTGACCAGCAGCTGTCTTTTGTAATACAATAATAACACCTCAGTGTAACAGAAAATCATGTATTACTGTTTTAAGGTTCCTAAAAGCTCTGACCACCCTAAAAAAACCAACCAGTAATTTAAAGGGATTGTTAAAAGGGATTAAATGTTGAATTTCTTTATAACTCGGTTTGAGATTATTCTATCAGAAGTATTTAATGCATTTTATATATATTTTTTTTTATTATGGGCTGTCTGTGTCCACTGTATAGACTAGGCTTTAATAACAATGTGATATATAAATCCTAAATTCTCTCACTATTTTTACTTTGTTTAAATGGACGAGCTGGGAGGTCATCGTCATTGTCTTGTTAGTCAGGGTGGAATCTCGCGGTGACTGCTGCAAGCAACAGCTGTCGAACCTCATTACTTGGCTGATTTCATAAGACCCGGCTTCATCACCTCCGCGACATTCCTAACTCGGCGGATAGGAGCTGAACATTAGCCCGGCTCCCAGAGCGACCTTTACCGCTCCCCGTCGCCCGGTCAACATTTGATCTCTGAACTTTCACCCTGTCTGTCGACTGCTGTTTTTTTTTTTTTCTCCACATTTCTTTTTTTCCTCTAACTTTTAACCCACATGTTAGAGCTCTGTAATTACGACTGTCACTCACGCAGCATCCATCGGGATCTTGTTTTCGTTCGGTTTTTCTTTCGCTCAAAATCTACTCAGAGTCACGAACAGAGCAGAAAAAAAATCTATTGAAATGATCTCCCAGTTTGGTTTGTTGAAGGTCAGCCTGGAACATGAGCCAGCATCTCTGGTAAATGGGGAACACATATTTGTATGTGTGTGCATGTGTGTGTGTGAAAGAGAGGGCGGGGGGGGGGAGAGTGAAAATGCTTTTCACAGGTCTTGGCTCTCAGTTTGTCACTGGAAGACGACTGTTAGGGTTGGATGCCGTGTAATTCTCTTAGAGTGAGATTGTTTGTGTTACCTCAGCTGTACTGTAGCTGTTAACACCCGTGTTGCTCCTTTTCGTGTCGGCTGTGACTGTTCGTTTGATAGGCCGGTAATGGCCGCTGTATGTGATCACAACAATTGTCTTCCAGATCAGATATAAATCTTCCTCCAGTTCTTTACCTCCCACTCTTCAGCCTGACCTGCGAAATCGCTGGCATGATGAAAAAAATTACACGACTTAATAGAACAGTGGAGCCTTTCTTTGACAGCAACATTGACTTGCTCTGGTATTCTTATTTTATTTTTGTTCTTTTGGTTCATCGTGATTCAGCGTTTTAGATCATTGTTCCGCTTCTTGTTTTAGTTTAGCTAAAACACATCAGGGCTTAAAATAATCTGGTGAAAGTTCAGTTTCTCTTTGAACCCTTAAACATGTCCGTATTTGTCATGTTGCAGCCACCTTCTACATATTTTATTGGTAATTTATGTGATAGACATAAACAGGAATGCTACACGTCTGGTGTACATTTGCATTAAGCTTTCCTGAGCCAACACTTTGTAGAGGAACCTTTTGCTGCAGTCTCTGCATTCTCTGGCTGTTGGTTTATGGTTCTGTCCTCAAGCCACCTTCAGCCTTTTACTGCTTTTCTTCCAGGATCAACCCATATTTAGTCCCATCCATCTTTCCATCGATGCTGACCAACATCCCCACATCATAATGCTGCTACCACCACCGTTTGCTGTTTATCAAACTCCCAAATTGAGACCCTTGGACTTTTTTTTTTTTTTCTATGCCGCTTTCCCAAAAAGCCAAAGTCTGTGGAGTGCATGTCCAATAGTTTCTAAGTTGACAAATTCAAGATTTGATTGTTTTACTGATACACTTCTTGCACTGCCTGTTCATTTTGGTGGATGGCATTGAACATTTTAAATACATGTCAGTCTTTCCATTTCAGATAGCATCTTTAAAGTCATTAAAATAGTGGGGGAAATGGTCATTCCTGGTGCTTAACTGCAGTTGAGTGAGCAAACATGTGCTACACAATAGTAATCATGCCCAGAGAAGAGCTAGCTGCTCGACCGTGTCCAGGTTAAAAATGGAGTGATTTTTTTTTTCTGTTTTGGGATTCTTTGAAACCTTGATGTGTTTCTCAGATTTTTCCTCAGTTTTCTTAGTCACTGCTTTGTAGAGTAAGAGGGAGAAGTGGAGGGAGGAATGAACATAAGCTGGAAGGACTCAAAGGGGGGCGGGAGGAGTGGGCGCTGAATGAACCCCAGCCGGATTGTAATAGCGGGGTCGATGCTCTGGCCAATTTAGCCGGCTCTCTAACTCAGCCCTGCTCAACACTCAACACACGCAACGCCAACAATTACTGATAAAGAGAAACAGAAAGACGGAGCGCTGCAAGAAGGTGATGCGGCTGAGAGGATAGGGGTTTGAAGAGAGGATTTTAGATTGGAAGGGCAATTGAAAACACAACGTGACAGAGAAAAATCAAACACCTTAACCAGCCCATGGACGAGAAGGAAAATGCGTTTTCAGGATAAAACTTTCCGAACATTTAGAGGCACTTCGTGAAGGTTTTGGAAGCACAGTGGCCCCGTTCTCTCTCCCAGGATTAATTACCGGGTGTCAGTCACAGCCGACGGCTCTCCCACGCTCCCACTGGTGCATTCAGAGAGAGCGACAGGTACCGCCAAAGGTGCTGTGTCTGTGGGCATGCGTGTGCGTGCGGATGTGTGATGAAACGAGAAATTCTGACATGATGTTTAAGACTTTATAGAGTCATGAAAGTTACACAACAGTGTTGCCATGTGTGCCATAGCAACAAACAATCTCTGTGATATGAATAAACACATCCCTACCAGTTTGCTCCCTGATTATAAGTTCCAAGCTTCTTCGCTGTTACGTTTCTGCACTGAGTTTTAACACATCCCTTCATTTATTCTGTCATTGACTTATTCAGTAGAGGATGAAGGAGTAAATGTTTGTTAATCACAGAAAAACACATTGGGACAGTGGGACGGTTTCTGTTGGAAACATCGTATGGAAGCCCCATGTGCAACTTGTTCTCATTGTCTGAGGCGCTTATGGGGGAAATGAGGTGAAAGAGTAACAGAGGGAAGGAGAGTCGGGAGCAGCAGACAAAAAAGGGGTCGCTCTGTCACAGTTTTTAATGGGAATTTATTAATAGACTTTCATTGTAGGCTGCAGTTGTGAGAGGGGAAATTGAATGTTGCTAATATTAACGGTCTACATCCTTCCATCTTACAGCTTGTGCAGCCGCTCTTCTCGGTCTATTTCCTGTTCCTCCTTGCTGTAATCCTTCCATCCATTCAGAGCTGCTCCTTTCAAGTTGCTAAGGCTCATTTCTTCTATTTAGACAAACAGACAGTGTTTGTCTTCTCCTTCTGTGCGTTTTCATCTCAATCTTCTCAGCTTTTCGCTCCATATTGCGCGCTCACCAGAAACACAATCGCAAAAATGTTGACATGATAGACGATTAACGTCCGTACATCTAGAGAATATTCTCTAAAAGTACATTTCTAAGATGTTGCTTCATGGATGAAGGCTTTCTCCTTTCATGCGACAAAACTTCATCATTAACGCCATCGATGATTATTCTTTTTCCAGTCATGCTTTTGTGAAGAGTTAATACGTCTTTTGTAATTTTACGAGACTGCTCAAATGTACGGTTTGGACTTTTAGACGGTGTCTGTACGTGCTCATCTGAACTTTGTGTCATTTGTTCTGTGTGAAATAGCTCAAGTTCAGTCAGATTGCATTTACAATTCAAGGATGTGAAAACCTTTACGAGACCTGTGCTCATAGGCCTATAAAGGCTAATTGAATATCTGCAACACTTAAATCAATAACTGTAGAAACCACCTAAGGCTTCTGTAATTTAAAAATAATTGATAAATGTTATGTGCAAGAAAAAGATTCAACTTGGGAAACTAATGCAGCCTACAGAGTGAATACAGGAACTGAACTGTAAACCCATAACAGATGGGGTTCCTCCTAAATTTTAGTGTTCCTCCCTGGAGGTAAGGAAACAAGTAGATGGTGCCAAATGATATCAAAATCTAGAAGGAACTCGCCTCCTTTTGCACCTTAACCTGCCTAATCTCTACACACTTTGCACTTTGCCTCATTTCCAGTTTTTGTTATATACAGCAGGGTTGAATAGATTTACTACTTAATGCTTATCCCAGGTTTCTACCTCTGCTGAACGAGAATGTTGTTTTTCTAGAACTAAAACAAGTCACTGTTTTCAGCGACTGAACGCGAGTGTGAACTCTTCTCCCTAAAAAGGAGCTCCTCTTCCCGCACTTCCTGTCCTCTCCTCCGCTCCCAGTGTCTCTGTGAAATCACTCATCGCCGCGCCGCTCCTCCAAAAATAACACTGATAATTAATTTCCGTTGTGAAACGATTCATCAGCGAACTGACTAGCTTTCATATTTCACCCCGCATCGATCCCGAGCTCACTCGCGTGCGCTTCATTGGTTAAAGGGAGCGCGAGTCATCCAGGGAAAACGGAGGCAGAGGCAGACGGAGAAAGGCAGAGCGAAGTCAATTACGGCTGTTTGATAGTGCTGAGGAAAAAAAAAAAAAGAAACAGAAAACAAAACGCATTACTCACAACAGAGCTGACATGTAAAGTGGAAGTGATGAGCTGGAGAGTTTGCATCACTTAGAAACACTGTAGCTGTTTTTTACGAGGCTCAAACGCCACGTAGGCTTTTCATTAGAGTGTCAACTTTGACTTTGTCTAAAGTCACGGAGCAGGAGCAAAACCAAATAAATCCCAGGGACTCGCCGCCTTTCAGCTTTCGGATCTGAACAGGGCTCTGCTGCCCTATTGGATTTCAGTTAACATTCTAAACTAACTGAGGGGAAACTGGATCTTCTCCAGCTGTAATGGACAGGACATTAAAAGGGAATTCAAGAAGCCTGAGCTCCCATTAAAGGGACAACCCTGTCAATTATGCATTTACATCTCGGCCATATGTATATGTGTGGAGAGAATTGACTGACAAACCCAGAGGGGAATGAGATCTCTGAAGTCTTTACTGAAAGATATAACCGTTTTAATCTCCTAATCTCATCCACTGTTGATTCACAAGTTATTCTTCTCTCCCGCTGTTGCCAACGTGATTTCTATCCCTCCCCAGGCCCTCCGACCGCACCCCTCCACCTCATCTCGAATGTGAATGAGACCTCGGTAAACCTGGAGTGGAGCCCCCCTCGGAGCTCTGGGGGCCGCCAGGACCTGACGTACAACGTTGTGTGTAAGCGCTGCGGGCCCGACGGCCGCCGCTGCCAGCCCTGCGGCAACGGCGTTCACTTCAGCCCTCAGCAGCTGAGCCTGAAGGGGACCAGGGTGTCCATCAACGAGCTGCAGGCGCACACCAACTACACCTTCGAGGTGTGGGCGGTGAACGGCGTCTCGCCTCAGAGCCCGGGGCCGGAGCAGGCGGTGTCTGTGACCGTCACCACCAACCAGGCTGGTAAGAGGAGCAGTGATTGGCTGATTGTGGGCGACACAACACACAGAGTGTGCCTGGTTTCTGTTAAAGGAATTTGCAAAAAGATGATTGTGATTGGTAGGGTTTATTAAAAGTATGGTTTTCCCTATGGAAGAAAATGCAATATTAAAAAACATTTCTTTGTAAAGATAGAAATGAGTAATTAGGGATTTAACTCAACACCTTTCAGGTTATCAGTACCTCTGGTAAATATGTGCAAAACCCCACTATTTAAAACTTATATTGCTTTTATTTGAACACAAAGAATATTTGTAATAATAAATAATTATTTATTTATTATAATTATTATTTATTATTTATCACTTAATTTATTTATTTTTTTAACAAATGACCATATTCTGTAAATTAAGAGCAACTAAAACATTTTTATTTTTAATTTTAAGTTGATCAGTGTTGAGGAGCTTTTATTTGTTATCCAAAACTTCCTGCTTCCCTGAAGAATAAATATGACGTTACTTAGTGGGTAATGGTTCAGCGGCACTCTGCAAAAGTGGGAAAGACAAGAGAACATACCAATTTAAGTAAGGCAGCTGTCTGTTGGTCTTTATATGCAATGAAATGACTACAAGATGATAGTGCACCTTTCCAAAAGTATTCATACTTCTTGATTTTTATTCACATTTTATGATGTTACAACTGTAAACTTCACAGAATTACATGTGAAAGTCTGAGATGAAGCACCATCTAATTGTTAAGTGGAAATATAATGATTCATTTGGTTTTCATTAATTTTACAAAAACATTAAATAAAAAAAGTTTGGAATACATTTGTTCTCAGCCCGACCTGAAGCACTGCTATGTAGAATCTCCTCCGACTTTTCCTGCCATCACTCGAGCAAATGTTTTGGGGTACAGTGGACCCTCGCCTGTTCATGGATTTTAGTAAGGAAGGTAGCTCCTGTGGGAAACCCTTTTTTTGTTTGTTTGTTTGTTTATATTCATGGGAAAGCTCTGTTAGTATTCAAAAGTAAAATGCAAGCTTGGGAAGCTGAAATAACAAGTCTCCACGCTGCATGGCACGCAATTGTGTGGCATTTGCAAAACAACCAATCCAGGACCGCCATTTATTTTTCTTGCACACAGCCTAACTTTTGGTTGTCTGTTGAAAAGGAAGGATTGGATGATATATGGCCTTTCCCGGTTATCATAAAAAAACATATGTTGGTTATTTATGGTTCCTATATTTTAAACAAGGCCATTAGTTCATCTTTGTTCCAAGCAGGGACGCAGCATTGGCTCACTCTGCAGCCGACCCTGCCAAGTCATTGGTTGTTTCCATGGGCCACCGCTGAGCGAGCAACGTTCCCTGCCTGGCCACACCTATGAAAATTTTCTGGTTCTGCCACTGCTTTATAGACAAAAAAAAAAAAAACCTGCAGTTTTATTACCAACATGATGTTCTCTCAATTGACAATGTTTTGTAATTAATGTAGGTCTGCTTCATGCAAACCCCAAAATCCACAGAGGTTTTTTTTTTTTTTTTTTGTGGCTTTTCTGTGTGCGAGTGTGTTATAGAATTGAGAAGCTGTCAGAGTCTTGCTTATTTTTATTTTTGCTTTCATGGTGACAATCTGCATGTGAAAATGTGTTTCCTGAAGTGGTGAGTAGCTTCGGCGGCACCCGGGTGATTACTGTGGGCTGATAGACTAAGCAGTTGGAAATGATTTTCTGCAGTATTTGACTGAAATTTTGCATAATTAGGCTTCAGAATCCTAGGCTGAACATAGGGGCACTGGGCTATATTTAGCTGTGGTGCTAATGAATTAGATGACTTCTATTGATCTGTAGGATTCATTACAAATGTTTGTGTATTTGCGTAAGTGTTTCTAGTTATTCCTGTAGAATAAAGCTATGAATACAGAGCTAAAGAGGAGTCCTTCAGCCTGAGGATGCATTCAGGGCCTTCTGTTGTTTTGTCATTTAGTCATTCTGTTACCTGTTGTTGTGCAAATGGATTTTTACAGCCTTTGATCTTTCCTCTTTGTCTCCGTTGCCAACCATTACCTTGGCTTGCTTTACTACTCTGTTCTTGGGTGGCGAACTCAGGGCCTTTTTGTGTCTTTTTTTATTTATTTCTAATTTCCCTCCATGGGAAAAGTGAGTGCCTCCAATAGAGCCTGGTTCAGCAATTTAAGGACACAGTGGCTTGATTTATCAGATGGGATCCAGAAGACAGCGTTGAATGGATGTGCAGCTTGTGGGAAGAGCAGCGAGTCCTGCCAGACAAGCATATGTGGGAGCCGTAATGGAGCGTACCCTAGAGTCCAGGGTCGAATGCACGTACTAGCATGTCAGTTTGGTCACACGGATTCCCCGTTGTGCCAAAAAAGCTCCTAAATGAGCTCTTTCAGACACAAATTCATACAAAGACACAGCAACACACAAAAACACACACCGAGCAGTGTCCCCCTGAGGTTGCTGGAGGCTAATCTCCTGACTCGACGCTGTAAGATATGGATGATGTTGCCTTTGGCTCCTCGCTTGTGCATATTTCATAAGAGTTCGAAGCTGCAGCTGGAAGCTCTGTCTGTGTGTTTGGTGTGTATTTGTTGAAAGGTGGACGTGCAACATCGAAATTTGGAGCCTACCCAAGTTACAGAAGAAACCTGCTGGGCCCCATAAGCTCTTAAATTTATGTAGAACAAGTCTGCAAACGCAGCAGTTGTATAAAACCTTGAAGGTTGTTTAAAACGGAGGCTATAACAATTAAACACTTTCATAGTTGTTGATACCTGTTGGCAAAGTGAGATCTGTTTTCAAAATGCTTTTAGCATGTGTGCTGCTAGGCTAACTCGCTAAAGCTATGTTTGAGACTCTTATTTTGAAGTAAAAAGGGAAGTCATTCTTGAGTTGTCCTGTTCAGGTGACAAAGTTGGCTAGTAGAGATATTCCCTAACGACATTCAGTGATAAAAGAGTGAAAGACAGAATATAAAAATCTTTTGTCAGAACAGTATCGCCAAAGGATCGTTTCACCGTTTGAAAATATTTCATCATTTCGAGTTCAAAATCTAAAGAAATTCTTTACAACACAGTTTGAGATTCACCAAATCTTTTTTTTTTCTTTAGAAAACATGCAAATTGAGTTTTTACAAAGCAGAAAATCCCTGGAATTAAAGATGCGTGTACCAGTATCCATAGAGCAGTCAAACCTGAGCTAGAATGTTTTGCACAAACTACATTCCTTTAAAAACACATTGTGATTTAAATTCAAATTCTAAAATACTTTATTGATCTCAAAGCAAAATTAAATCATTTCTGTTACTGTTATTTTGCCTTTGCATATTCATGTGGACAGTGAAAACACCTTTAACATATTAAATATATCAACCCAACCTCTAACATGACCTATAACTCCAAACACATCATGCACATTATACATAACAAAAATGGCAGATGACGTTCGTCTTATAATGTATTAATGCACCAGTTGTGCTTTGTTTTATTGTTCTTGGTTTTTTTTTGTGTGTGTGTGTGTGTGTGTGTATGGAAGCTTTATGCACATGTTCCATACTCCATGTTTAGCTGTATTTACAAAATAGCATTTTGGCCCATTTTGTGTTTCTGTGTTGAATAAAATCATTTCTGGAAATGGTCCCGTTTGGAAGCAGGTAATTTTGAAACCAAAACCCATTGTAGAAAACACTCTTCTGTGTGGACTGGTCCTAACTCTGATCTGGTCTGTATAACGTCACCCCAACAATGTTATTAATGATGCTTCAGTTTTTTATATTTGATTAATTGATTGATTGATTTTTTTATGCGTATTGAAACCACATGCAGATCAACAAAACAAAATATTAAACTCTGTCTGCACCAGTTCCGATGGACTTAGCTGGAAGTTTGCCCCTGAAAGAATTTCAGCCTAGGGCCTCATGCTGCCTTGGCTCAGTCGTGTCTCTATTGCTAAAGATGAACAATGTCTCCATCCATGTGCATCTTGTAATTTATGTGCTCATAAAAGTGAAGGGCTCAAGACTGATTGGATTTCTTCCTTCTACTACTCAGTAGGGGCTTTGGTAGTTCTGGTTTCAGCCTCTGTAATCCACCCAGTGATCTGCTGCCCCTCTCACCCAATTGGCTTTGCCTCATCCAGACATTGTGGATCACAGTTATTATGATGGATTTATTGGGATTTATATGTGCTGTGGAAAAGACACCCACGCCACCGCCTTCCTATAAAGGTTTAGGTTTCAGCTGGAAAAGAAAAAGCTTGGAAAGAGTGGGATCTCCTGTGGATTTGCAGAACGGTGGACTGGAAGAAGGTGCAGCCAATCTAGTCGAATGGAGTCGTAGATCTGTGATCAAGCTTGGATTTGTGTTGGAGGAGGTCAGATTCCGCGTGTCGCCATGAACAATTCCCCTGTCGTAAATCAAGCAGGATGTAACCCTTTCACTCAAACTGCATGGAGAACGGGAGGGGTCAGGGGGGGCCGTCTGCGCTTTGAACTGACCCCTGGCTGTAAATGAACGCTTTTTCCTGCTTTATGAGATCAAGCACTCTATGTGTGAGGGAAAAAAAAGGAACAGAAAGAGTCAGGGAGAGACATGTTTATGTCTTAATACAAAATACTTGGCAGGCTGAGGTGCCTAAAAGTGAATTAGTACATGTGTGTGTGGGCAAGTCTTTCGGCCCACATGGACGAGAGTTTCCATCTCCACCAGTGCACCGGACAGACGTACATGTGGAAATGTGTTTTGGGAGGTGAAAGCAGACTCTATTCGTGCAGGATCGGAGCAGAGGGGAGGGGGAAGCGCTGCAAGCAGCAGCGGGCTTCTCTGCTCGCTAAAAAACGGCTCCCTGCTTGACTATTTCTCTTCGTTGGCAGTGAAATTGAGCGACTCGAATCTGGCGACCGGGCTCCAATCTGGCGGCCACATGTACAGCTTTGGCTGCGTGTGTCTTTTCATGTTGAACTGCTGTTATTGCAAATGCTCGGGTTCACCGCAGTTGCTCCGAGCAGGGCAAATACTTTGCATCAAACACAACTGCAAAGACAAACTCGTTCACGTAACAAGCCAAGACAAAACCTCAAAACCATAAAAAAAAAAAAAGGACAGCTTTTCATTCAGATTCCTTTGGGAAGGTGTTCACACAAATCACACCCCAACTCAATGCACCTCTGTCAGGATTTTAGTCATTATTTTACGTTCATGGGTGGTCTGTATGAGTAATGATGCCCTTTTTTTGTTGCAGGTGTGTGCGTGCGCGTGTGTGTGTGGGTGTTTGTCTGTAGTGCTAGTGTTCCAATCCTGAAATGAGATGTGAATATTCATTATGTCTAACACTTATTATTAAACTGCCTCCGTTTGCCCACGCTTCCAGGAGGCTGTAACAAATTGCAGCCTTGGCCCACATATGTAAATTCACCTACTGGGTGCTTTAAAGTCTTATGTGGTCCTTCTGAAACACAGTCACAGGTAAAATGTTTATTCAAATTCACAGTCCTAGTCAGATGTTTACAAACATTGGGTTTTTTAAGGTATAAAAGACCCAATAATGTGTTGGTAAGGATGCAAGTTCAATGAATAAAAAACAAGAATTTGGTTTTATTGTGGGCTTTCTTAAATCTACACAGGATAGAAATTGAACGTTTGTATTTAAACTGTGGAGTAATTTTCATGTTTGAATACTCAACTGTGTCCAGGTCTCAGCGTTCTAGCTGATGAATTGATCTGAAGTTGAAAAATGAAGATGTTGTCTTCATTATTCCATCCATTTTGAGGAAATCACCAGTATCACTGGCAGAAAAAAACCCCCAACCTGACATTGCCACTACCATTCCTGACAGGTGGTAGAGCGTCCCCAGATTTGGTCGCCTCACCTCGACTAATCCAAAGATACTTCTTGTCACTGGGGTCAGAAAGTTCAGTCTTTGTCTCCTGTGATCATGAAACCTTATTCTGGAAAGGATTTGCCTCATCAATAAGAGCAGCTGCAAACTTCTGGAGAGCATAGAGGTGCTGATTTTGGATCTGGATGTAGCATTTCAGTCCATGCTGATGCTTCAACAGCTTCAACGTTGACAATGATGATTTCCTTCTTACAATTTCCAGTTCATGGCTTCCTTGCCTTAGTAGTTCTTTAGCTGATCCAGAACTTCCTGTCATCTAAGAGTAACATTTTGGGTCAGATGAGACTTAGACACAAATGAGTGTTTCAGGAGAACCATGATCTCAGGCAGATGTTGGAAGACTTAGATTAAGCTTCCCCAAGTCTTCTCAAAGCCCCGACCTTAACCCTGTTAAATATTTGTAGAGTAAATGTTTGAAAAGTTGGGGTTGTGCCAGAACAGTCTGTTTCAATGAACCCCACCAATTGTGCTAAGCAGCCTGGACAAATATCCAGTTAGATTTAGGCCAGAAGCATTTTTATGAAAAGTGTGTGGAAGTATGTTTGTAGGAATCAATATGTAAGTAGGCTTGTGCATGTTTGAGCATAATTTTGACCCTGTCTGAATTTTAGAAAATTTTAAATATGCTAAAACTTGTGCAACCAATTCTAGTTTAGAATATTTCTAAGGTTGAATAATCTATTAAAAGGCCAAAACTAATGTGACATTTATATCCGTTTTGACCATAATTGTGTCTGTGTAGATGTTTTGTACAAGACTTCACAATAATTCAAATCTGACCTTATATCTCTTTCCTCTTCTGACATCTAATCTGTCTAATTCATCTCAACATGCTATAAAATTTAACCTTGATAGATTATTTTGTTTGCATCTGATCTGCAAAGTCAGATGAGGAGCCTGGAAGGGAAACCACTCAGGAAATCACTCATCTTTATCTTCACATTGGTCAGGGGAAAAATAAAAAGTGCAACAAGAGCAGCGGAACACAATTACGTCGCCATATCTGTCATCTTTGGAGGAAAGATTGATGCTGGGATGATCTTTGGGGAATTAAGCCCCCCGACCTCTCAGGTGTTTCCTTTCTGATTCAGTGGATTCTCGGTCAGCCCCATGAGGGCCTTTAAATTGCCTCTCGCTGCCGGGTAAGATTGATTGGGAGGGATACAAATGGCCGCCATCTAATTGTTTAACAGAGACGCCACACATTAGGCCAACAGGATGACACAACCTCGGGTTAATCCTTTTACCAAGTGATGTCTGCAATTCCATCCCTCTCCATCTCCATCAAGACGCCCACCCACCCCAAACCGTCTGCCTGACTCCTTCCCTCCTCCTGCTGCTGCTTCTTCAGCTCAATGAAACCCAATCCATGGCTGGTGCTTGAATTCCAGGCCCGTTTGAACTCAATCCCTGACTAAAAGCAGGGGGTTTGTTAGGCTTAACTTGAAGGTTCTCCTCCCTGGAGTCCCCAGTCAAAGTGATGAGAATGTATATAGTGTCATAGATAATCCAATCATAATCGGTGGATCGGGGTCCCCTCATTAATCATCCCACTGTAATTTCTTAAAAGGCAGATGGTCTGGAATGAGTAAGGTTACAGTAATCGCAGAGGGGCAGAGGTCGAAGATTCCCTCCGTTTGGACCCTGAAGAACAGATGTCCGACATGAGGTTACCTGGGGGTTTGTGGACATGTTTTTGTTTTAGCTGCTGTGGAAAAATAAATTAGTTTTCCTCGATAGTGCTGGAGACGTTTTCTTCTTTTTCTCACTGCAGATCATCTGTCATTCCTTCTTGTCTGATTCCAACTGAGTCCTTAAGAGTTCCTCTCGCTTTCAACACTATCTCTCCCATAGCCCTAAATTCTCCTTTGTAACAATGAGAGTGTGCATAACCCAATTTTGGCCCTGTCACACCTCCTGAAGATAAAGGTGTGATTTGTGTGCCGGTGATGCGCCGAGGGGAGGGAACAAGTGTAGGCCGTAATCTGTGCTTTAACCTTCACGTGTTAAAGGCATCTATGCACAGACAGCGCTGCTGTTTGAAATATGGCCTCATTATCAGCTGCAGCAGAAAGAGCTTAAGATAAGATCACACACTGGAGCTTTAATGAAAACCAATTGATTTTCTCTGTTTAAAGCCGAGAAAAAAACATGAAGGTGTTGAGCTCATTTAACTTCATTCAGTCTCTTTGTAGCTATGCAGGTTTTCTCAGGGTGACCTGGCAATCTGCAATGAATGAAGTTAGGAAAGTGTCTGAGGCGGTTTCATTGAATCACACCATTAGATCAGAAATACACTCCAACTTTGGCAATTCATGTGTTGCACGTCCAGTTCTGACTGGAAGTCAAATTCAGGGAGGCATTAAAACAATTGCATCATTGTCTGGCCCTGAACTTTGACTTTCTCAGCAGGAGAAATATAATAAGATTAAAAAGTGTTGTGCAAAGTAGACTTAAAGGGATAGATAAGACTTTTTTGTGTGTGTTTCTGTCAATTTATCATGAGTAATAAATTCCTCATCTGTAGTAAGTAGATGTCCTGTGAGATTGTTGAGAAGTTAAGAAGTCCTTTGCTGATTTTAGAGATTTAAAACTCAAGTGAAAATGTTTATATCCATAGGAAACTGTTGTCAAGGCTGTTGCAGTTTTATCAGTCAAAAACCAACCATGCTAACGTGGTAAAGTTAATTTGACGGACGCTAACGGCTGTATCAATCTGCCTGATCATCTGTGACTCATCAATCTACTCTAAATCTGCCATCTACTCTAAACAGTGGAGCAAATTGATTTCTCGTCAGGCTGTCATTTGTGCGGCGGTGTCAATGACAGAACATTCCTGTGTTTCTGTTGTTCTCATTCTGTAGCCAGGGGAGACTTTCTCATGAGCTCTCAAACAGGTGATGCAATTTACGTCCTACGCTCATGTGTGCAAATGCAAATACTGCTAAGCAGAAATAGCAACAAACTTAAATACAATTTCTTGCAAAAGCTGTAATGGCCACTATAGAATATTTTCACATTGACTTGTTTTAAATAGCTGATTGTGCAAATCTATCTGATTATTGGTGTGCTGGGATCATTCCAAAGCAACTTAAAGAGACTTAGAGTCTTTTCAGACTTAGAGAGGCCTGACAAGTAGCAGCTTATGAGGTAGCTCGACACAACTGGCTCCCTCGGCCAACATGACCTTTTTTGTAGGAACATTAACTCTCGTTGGTCAAGAAACCACTGACGGACTAAGCGTGTTTTCACATATGAGGTGTTTAGTTTATTTAAAATAAACTCTGGTTCACATATCCTCTTATTTCAGTTTGTTTATGTACTAGGGGGCAGACAGAAATAGCCGTACTGAGACTGTTTGCAGCAGGTGGTCATGGTACGGTTCCAAACAGACTCTAGAGCCCTTTGCTTATGTTTGATTCAGAACAGCTACCGGGTGTACATGGCCAGGAAAACCCAAATGTTTTCCCAAAGCCAACTGTGTTGTATTGTGCCGTACAGTAAACAAACTAATAAACAAAGCATCTTTTTTGTAAGGAATAAAAATCAATTAGGTTTACTTGTCAAACCATTTTTTGATTAAATATTGAGAGAACCAAACTAATGACATGATGAAGTTCCTTGTGTTTTCTATGAACTCAGAGCGCAACATGTTTCCACCCCAGACACATCTTACCTGTAAACAGGTTGCATATTCTATATGTTTTATTTTTATATATAGAATATGTGATATATATATATATATATTTTTTTTTTACATATTGGGTTTCTTTTATATGTGAAAAGAAACCCAACTATTTAAAAGTTAACCTCATCAACTTACTAGAACAAAAGTAAAACTACATGTGACAAACGCACAAAACACCGTTTGTGTTTTAGCGTAAAAGCAATACCTGTTATGGGTTTTCACAATATTTGACAGTGTGATGTTTTTATATTTTCATGACGTAAAGCACTTTGAATTGCATTGTTGCTGAAGTGTGCTATACAAATAAACTTGATTGACTGATACATTTTCTACTACTTTTTCTCCAAAATGCTCTCATAATAACTTTGCTAAACTAGTCAAAAATAGTAAACTATACTTCTTTTTTCTCTGTCTTTAATCAGCCCCTTCTCCAGTAACGTCCATCCAGGCAAAGGACATCACCAGACACACCATCTCACTGGCCTGGCAGCCACCAGAGAGGTCCAACGGTGTCATCCTGGAGTATGAGGTCAAGTATTACGAGAAGGTAAGTGGTGCTTATGAGATCGAAGGTCACAGATCGAAGTTTCAAAAAAGCAACTTTTGAGTAACTGATTGTCTCTTTGCCATTCTCAGGACCAGAACGAAAGAAGCTATCGTATCATTAAAACATCGTCCAGAAGCACGGACATCAAGGGCCTCACCCCTCTCACCTCTTATGTGTTCCATGTGCGTGCTCGGACTGCCGCTGGCTACGGTGAATTTAGCGGACCCTTTGAGTTCATGACTAACTCCGGTGAGTCTCATAACAGCACAGCCTCTCCTCAACTTGTCTTGATGACATCACTGTCACAGAGCAGAACAGGCAGGACGCCATGCCAGAGTTGCCACATCATTTTATGAACAATCTCACATTGATAGCATCTTTTATGAGGTTTTCTCCTCATCATATCAGAGTGATTAATCACAACCTGTTGTCTATAAAACATAAATTATGCTGCTCCCCAGAACCTGACTGGCAACTTATGTCTCAGCATCTGGGCCAGCCACGGTTCAGGCTGGAGGTTTTAAGATAGCGGGACCTAGTAACCTTATTGCCAGCTACAGTTCAGAACTTGGCATCAGCTTCTCAGATTGCACCGACCTGGCTGCTGTATCACCCGTTACAGCGTTCCTCAGTACAGCCACATAACTGGTTAGTCACGGAAAGTTATTTTTGAATTTTTGAGATTCCGGTTTCTGTAGATGTTTTAACGGAAAGATGTTGATGCTCTGAATATAACGTCAGCTTTTTAGCATTTTATATCTATTTACACAATGTTCTCTCAGTCTCGGTGCCATGAAGCCGTTACAGAAAACTCAGTGTTGTTGAAAACACAGTCGTCATTCTGTTGTAGATTTTCTACTGGGCTCTGCAATACTTTTGTAAACAGAGGAGTTTGTGGGTCTCCTGGAGGATTTCCCTCCTTGTCAGTTCTTACCCAGATTTCATTCCCACATGTTGCCATATTGTCTCTTCCATATCACTTAAACAGCCGACTTCATACTGATGTTTAGGCAGGGCAAATCTCTGTCTTGTAGTAAGTCATTTTTTATCGATGTAGATAAAATATCGTGAAAAAATACTCATATATGTCACTTAATATCATTTTTTTATGTTTGCAGATTGTATATTACATTT
The DNA here is from genome assembly GCF_000485575.1 of Poecilia formosa. Taxonomy (NCBI): domain Eukaryota; kingdom Metazoa; phylum Chordata; class Actinopteri; order Cyprinodontiformes; family Poeciliidae; genus Poecilia; species Poecilia formosa. Next base: position 1,291,111 of record NW_006800077.1, read on the forward strand.
TATAGTGTTTTTTGTTGTTGCTTTGAAACGGCATAGTCAAGTTAACTCTCATGAACTAAGACAGATTATGCTCCTTGAACAAAGCCAAAGATGGATTTCTGCTGGTGAATGCTGCATTTTCTGGAGTCACAAAAATACATTTCCTGACAGAGAACTATGGGCAGATTATAGATCATAACTTTAAGGAATCAGTTATCAAAGTACTTTGGGAGGTGAAGAAACTGCAAATGGATGGAAAGGTGGAGGGATGAATGACCCGCATCTGTTTGTCGTTCCCACACATCGAGGCGAGCATTTATTGACATTTATTAAATGCCTAATAAATATGTAATATGGCATTTTTTTTAAAAAAGTTGATTGATTTTTAGGACTAAGAAACTGATGATTTCATTATGCTCTAAATCAGCACTTAAAGTGGTTACATTTGCTTGCACTTCTCTGTACGACTATAAAATCAGTTTGACTTTGCTGCTGTTTTACCAAAGTGAGCCTTTTATTCCAGTAACTCTGCGTACTCAGTCCAACCAAATAACTGTCTATTATTCCCTAACATTCACCGTCACCTTGTAAAATTCATTGCATGTACATTAAATTAAAGTGACAGAGGTGCACTAAAAGACCCAGGTGTCCTCTTTGTGATGCAGAGGCACAGCGGCGCATGATAATGACACGGTCAAGCACACATCCTAATGGGTCATCATTGTCTCCCAATGAAGCATGCGGAGCAGCCAATTTTGCGGGGAGGACTGTAAAATGGAGGCAGGGGGAACAAACACTGTGCTGCATAGGGGAGGATGTAGGAGGAGATCAGTTACTTTGACAAACACACAATGCACAGCAGCTCTTTGATGCGCGGCAGCTCGGTCAAGCATAATGATGTTGACTTTTCTCTTTGTCTCCCTCTAACATTCCTCACTTTCTACTTCTCTTTTCTTTCCCTTCTTTCCACTCCCTTCAAATCCTTTTCGCCGCAGTCCCAGCTCCCATTATAGGCGACGGGGCAAACTCCACCGTGCTGCTGGTGTCTGTGGTGGGCAGCGTGGTCCTTCTGATTATCCTCATCAGCGCTTTCGTCATCAGCCGAAGGTGAGTGTCGTCCCCTTCTTCCCCTCCGCTATCCCTCCTGCTTTCTGTCTCCTCCTCATTCCCTGCAGCTGAGGGATGTCTTCCTCGGGGGTCGGAAAAAGCAGCTGTCAGGAAAGTCATTCACAAATATGCGCACATCCGCACCGTCAGGCAGCTTGTAGAACTGGCTCACGTCAGATGAGTGATGACTTGCCACACCGGAGACGTGATTGACAGCCCCGACAGCTGAAGAGATGCAATCAGCGACCCCTCACTCCCTGTCTCCTGCATCCATCCCCCAACTCCTCTCCTTCCTTGTTGTCCGTCCCCCCCCCCAACTCCCTCTATCTCCCTTATAGCTGCGGCAATCACGGCTGCTGGTTATTTTCCCCTGCTGCGGTTTTCTGTCCGCCAGGAAAATAATAAAAATATAAGAATGACACAGAGACAAATAGAAGTGAGAAAGAAAAAGAAAAAGGAAGAGCAACAGGAGGGACAATGAGATAAACGGGCAAGAATACAGAGAGAGTTAGATGGAGAGGCATCAGGTGGATTTGCAGTGACCCAATCTCAGAGTGTTAACCGGGCAGCAGGACAAAGCGCCGTCACACAGATGGGATTACATGCAGATGGGCTGTCTCACCTCAGGGTGTTAACCACACTCCCAACGTGTGTGTGTTTGTGTATTGAAGGTGTAAATGTGTGTATTCTTATGCAGGAAGAAAAAAAAAAGTTGTGCATGTGTGACTATAGAGAGGAAATATAAGTGTCACGTGTGTTGATTCCTGCCTTTGTGTGCCTTAATATGGACACTAGATCATTGCTTGCATGTGTGTGTTGGTGTTGAGAATGATGATGACTGAAAGGGGCAGTTGGTTGTGTGTGTGTGTGTGTGTGTGTGTGTGTGTGTGTGTGTGTGTCCTCTTTTTTTTCCATGTGATTGCCTCTCTCTCTCTCTCTCCAGCCAAGCAGGTGGTTCTCTCGGCCCTTTTTTATATGCATGCGATGGCCGCTGTCATTGTGCTGCTGTGGCCAGCCTGTGATTGTAGGGAGGGACTGCAATCACGTTGCCGTTTACCATCATTGCACAACCATTGCTCGGGGACAATGTCTCACACATGTGGTCATTCCCACCACTGACCTGTGCATCAATATGAACACAGATGTCAGGCGTCCGGAGGGATTTTTAGAGCATTTTCTTTTTGTCGTCCCTTTTTCAAGTCCTTCAAGCTGTTCCATCTTTAATGTTCTTCCAGATCAGTTCCAGCCGAATATCACTATCAATCCTGTAAAAAACAAAAAGTACACCTTTTAATAATGATGCTCTGCCTGGTAACCCGAACAGGACAACTGACTGTGCTAAAAATCCAACTTTCAGTTATTGGTAAATGCAAGAAGGTAACCTCAGAATACAGAAGACTGAAAGATAGGTGTTTTCATTATCAGTATGGTGTTCAAACGTACCTTCATAGGAAGCAAAAAGATCTAAGCTAGGTTTATAGCTGACACATTGAACAGGGCACAAGGCTTCCTGCCAAATGGGCCGTCCTCTCCGCTGGCCTCGCTTACTGTTGCGGCACCGGGTCGGGTACCTCTGAACTTAAAAGCACGACTATAACTCAGCCTTATCTGGACTTCATTCAGACTGCAAGAGAGTCAGACTTTGACAGATAACAGGACGGCTAAGCAGAGCATAGCAAATAGCTCTGTTTTCTCTTTTCAAACGTTGAACCTCTATTATTTATGGAACATACAGGACTGGAAGTCTGTAGCTTTTTGGAATCTAAATGTTGTGGCAAAGATCTAAGTTATTTAGGGAGCATCACAAAATGCTCCCTTCTTTACTCATAATATAAACACACTGGAAAAGCTAAAAACAAAAAACTATTTTAATGCTAGTTTTATACCTACATACATTATTATTTAGGTCAAAGATTTACAAAAACGGTGATCGAAAATCTGCTACATATTCTAATTGCTATATCTCTAACAATGATAGAAAATGTTTATATGTTACCAATATGCATTTACTTTGTCACTTCTGTGTGATTTTCAAGTTGTCAATACATATTTTAACCACTGCATAAATCAATTTGATCTAACAAAAAAAAATAATAATTATTATAATCTTGACTTTCTTTGCAAATAAAAAAAACTGCAAGGTTTATATTAAATCATAAAGAGATTCAGGTAAGACTTAAACCTGCAGTCATATTCAATACATTTGAAAATATGTTTCGGTGAGGATTGTCTGTCAGATTGCTTTTTGAAAATAACCTTTAAGCAGATGTTAAATATAGTCTTCATTAAGCCCAAAATCCTGTATTAAAATGTTTTATTGGTCTGATGTAATATTATAATTTATTGTTTTGATTTGTCAGAAGATCATCAGAAATAGCAGAAACAAAGGCTTCAAAACATCAGTCTTTATAGAATTTATTTATATAATGTGCTTCACTTAATGAATTGATTTATTGAAATATATTCTATTTCTTTGAATATTAATCTGTATTGTTTATAGTATTCTCACAGAACATCAACCTAGGGTGAAAATGCTGTGGTTTACAGTATTTAGGCAAAGGTTTAAAACAAATAATCTTTTGTTTCCGATAATCAAATTAAGGCCAAAATTAGGCCTTTTTTTTAATTGGAAAACAAAATAAATAAAATTAGATTTACCTCATGCTCACTTGCGTGTTTATGTAGTGTAGCAAAAACTGTCAGGCATTCTGCCTTGCTTATAGTTTCTTCCAGGCTAACTGAGACACGTTGACTTCTAGTCTGACTGTAACTCTGAATATCAGATATATTGTGACATATTTTGAAAACCTAACATGACTGATTGTCCTGTTTTCCTTTTTGTCCCCAGAAGGAGTAAATACAGCAAGGCCAAGCAGGACTCTGACGAAGAGAAGCACTTACACCAAGGTAACTCATAGTTCGCCGTCCACCTACGCGCTCTGTAATTGAAAACCATTAGTGCTGTCAGGTGTGCTCATGTGCATGCACTCTAAACCGCAAACGAGTCCCATAAAATGGGGAGAAAAACAAACTATTTGGAAGTTAATGTACTTGCTTGCTAACATGTTTCAAACACCTCATTATCAAGTCATCAGCGTTGTTATTTGCGTGCCAGAAGAATTTCAAGTTAATGAGCTCCATCTTCATCAGAGTCCGCCACTATGACATGAAAAGCAATAGAGTCACAGTGTGAAGTGAGGTATGGAGGGAAGTGAGGAGGAAAAGGAGGAGGAGGAGAGGATCCAGAGAGGAAGGCAGTGTAGCCTGCAGCGTGATGGAAATAAAGAACAGATGGAGGGTGGAGAGCAGAGTTGCCTAAATGGATGAACCTCACCCTTTCTTTCTCTGTTTTTGCTTCTTTCCCTTCCATCCTTTCTTTTCTCAGGAGTCAGGATATACGTTGACCCCTTTACCTACGAGGACCCGAATCAAGCCGTCCGCGAGTTTGCCAAAGAGATTGACGCTTCCTGTATCAAGATCGAGAAAGTTATTGGTATCGGTAAGGAAAATAAAAGCTTCGTTTGGACTCTTTAAATGCTTTTTAGAGCAATATCACAACAATGCTAGAAGACATTTGTTATACCTTAAGAGAAGTCACGAGGCAGTAAAAAAAAAAAAAAAAATCAACACAAGCTAAATATTCTGTCTGCGCTATTCCTGTGGCCAGAGAAAAGTCATCCAATGACAAAATAATAAAGCGAAAGAATCAATATCCATTTCCTCTTCTTTTTCTGCTCCAATGGATAAGAGAACGAGGAGGCCAAAAGGGGATTAAAAAGACCCTGATCAATGTTAAAAGTGGAACCCTTCAAACCTGCACACGCACACACATACACATAGACACAAACACGTTTTGATTTGATTTATGGTATCTTGAATCAGAACGTTCATTTATCATTGCGCCACATCTTGAATGCAGCCTGTGTGTTCTCAGGAGAATTTGGTGAAGTCTGCAGCGGTCGCTTGAAAATGCCTGGCAAGAGGGAGATCTGCGTGGCCATAAAGACGCTGAAAGCTGGCTACACCGACAAGCAGAGGAGGGACTTCCTGTCGGAGGCCAGCATCATGGGCCAGTTTGACCACCCCAACATCATTCACCTGGAGGGTGTGGTCACCAAATGTACGTTCAGTATGTAGCTGTTTCCTTCTTCTAGCATTAAAATAGGACTCAGATGGGTGGGAGGGATTGTAATGAAACTCAGCTCCCACACTCGCAACATTTACACACACACACACACACACAGTTACTGTTATATCATTATTAGAGGCACAGAAAGGTCATTCATTTCTGCTGTCTCCAGTAAAAAAAAATCTAACAATAAATCATAATAAATTACATATTTCAGGGAAGGGAAGGTGTTCATGGGGACTAACCAGTCTCTGGCACCAGCCAATGGTGTACATTTCTGTGCTGATATTTGACAGCATGTACAATAATTGAGTATATGCAGTGCCTTGCAAATGTTGCAGTAGCCTTTTAAATTCTTCACATTTTGTTTCTTACAAGCTCAAACTTAACAGCTAACTGATTACTGCGATGTCGTCCATCAAATCCAACAAGCTGGGCAAGAGTAACATTAATTAGAGAGGCAGCCATTGTTGAGATGAAGCAGAAGAAGCCCTGATAGCAGTTTGCTAAAACCCATGTAGAAAACGCAGCAAACATGGAAGGAAGTGCTCTGATGAGGTTAGACCAAAATTAAACATTTTGGCCTACATGAAAAATGCTACGTGTGGCAGGAAACCAACGCTACACCTCACTTTGAAAACTGGGTCCTCACCATGACACTTGATGCTGGCAGCATCTTGGATTTCTTTAGTAGGGACACAGAAGCTAGTCAGAAGTGATGCTAAGATGGATGGAGCAAAGTACAGGACAATCCTGGCAGAAAACCAGTTAGTACGACAAGCACCTAGAGATATAGTGGGATTGTTTAGATCCGATTTGGTTTACATCATGTCTAAATTCAACTAGGCATCTGTGACAACACTTGAAAATGTCCCCAAATGTTTTCTGTCCAATCTTTCTAAGATTGAGCTTCTTAGCACAAAATACAAAAAGCCTCTAGCAGCAGAGCTGGTACAACCCTCAAAGACTTGCAGCCGCAATTGCAAGGAAAGGTGGCTCTGCAAACTGTTGGCATAGGGGGTTAAACACAATTTATCTCTTCAAATCATGCGTCATTTTTCTTGCTGTTTTGTACTGATTTATGTTGGTTTATCAAATGAAGGCCCACTAAAATGCATTGTTGTTTGTGGTTTAACATGATAAATGTGAGGGGGGAAAATACAGAGGTGTGAACACTTTCGGAAGACACAATATATGTGTGCTGTATGGTAGAGGTAGGTTTTGTCCATATGGATTGGGTCCTGCTTTGGGGAGGGGGAGGCAGTGTTAGAGGTAGCTGGGCATTAGGATGGGGGTGTGTTGGGGGGCTAATGGGTCCAGGAACAGGCCCTTCAGCACAGCTCCAGACTCATTAATCATGGTGTCAGCTGTAAATGTGTTTGGGGTTAGGGAGTGATACCCTATCCTTCTCTATCTGCTTCTGCATGGTCACAGAACACCGGCCAAATTTCTCTCCCTCTGCCCTTGGCACTCTCCTCCTCTCTCTACTTCCCCATCAACCCCTTGTCCCCTTTCACACCTTCTCTTCATGGTATTTGTGAAGCTATAGGTGAGTGCGTGTGCAAGCATGTATGGAAGTCTTTTTGGCGGTTACCATAGCTGATGGCCGGCCTGGCGTAGATGGATGGAGTGTCTGAATGCATTGCGACACAACAGCCCAGCCATATCTTAGCTAGATAACGCTGTCTCTACCCCTGTCATACTTGTTCGCCTTCACACACGCACGGCAATGGTGACATGCACAAACACAAGCACACTCTTTGTCCTGCTGGAGCTGAAAGTGCACAGTGGCACAGGCAGAATTACTTATCACCTATCACACCGCTCACCACGCAGAATGACCTCTCAGACCCAGACAAAGGGAGAAAGACAAAGTAAAGGGGGATAAGAGGGACGAAGGAGAAGAAGCTGCAGAGGAGTGGTGGCCAAGAAAGGTGCAAACAGTTGCAGAGAGGGATAGGCAGGGAAGTAGTTAGGAGCTGAGAAAAGAGAGAAAGCAAAGAATGCAGGAGTGGACAGTGGTGGGACTACTAAACCGGCTGAGAGATGAAGAAGAAGCAGATGGTTTGCATGGCAGTGACAAAGGCCGACTCGAACGCCGAGGCAAAGAGAACATCCGATAACTCCCACTCTCTCCACCCATACTTTTGAGAGCTTGATACAAGGTTTGGGCAAATGAGTCCTTCACACTCGAGAGTGTCAGTGGAATCTATTAAAAACCCATTATTTGAATTGTATTCCACTCTCCATTACAATCAAGTTAAAAGGAATTCTCAATTTGGCCTCAGTTTGCTGGCATGTCCAACTGAGCCAATTAAGGCTTATTAATAATGGAGGAACTCCAAATAGGCACTAAACTCCATAAATGTGCAAAGATCTGTCACTGAAGACTGCTGGCTGTAGTCCACAATCCTGAAGCATGTGTATACTTAGTGTTTCTATCATGTCAGTGTGTAATTAAAATCTAGCCTCCATTAGAGCTTGAAATCAGATGTGATATGTTTCAAGGCTGATTTACATAAAGTTGGAGAATGCTAATTTCCAACCGATCTGCTCTTAAAAGCAGATTGTGGCGAGGTGCAGGCGTTAGAGAGCCAGCAACTCCCCCAGCGTTGCACCCCCTGTTGCGTTTTCCCCAAACTCCACGGTTTTGTTGGCAGGTGATAATCGGCCCTCTGATGCAGCCCCTCGCCCAGAGTTCATTGCCAAAGGCGGCAGGGCGTATTCAGTAAACAAGGAATTAGCATGCAAATGGGCTGGAGGGAAGAGGGCGGGGCTGGGAAGGCGAGAGTTTAAGGTCGCAGGTCAGACGCTCCTCAGAGTTTATTGCGCAGCTGTCAATCACCGGCAGCCCCAGGCCAGGGGCTTGCAACAAAGAGAACAAAGATGGCCGACAAAGAGGACCCCCACTTCTCCTCCAACTTTAGTTCCACTTCCTCTTTCTGGGCATCACTGGAGTCCCCCATAATTAAGAGAGTGCCAATCATGCAGTGTGTAAGGGGCTGACTGACGGCCTCTTGGTGTGGCTGGAAGCCTGCTTTGGGGCCGAAGAACTTCACCTTGAAGACCCTCGTTTCCAGTTGCTCATCTGGCTTTCTGCTCCTTTTCGCATTCTGTTGGGTCACAGAACTTGTCCAAGCAGCAAGATTTAGTCAGGGTTTTTCTTCAAATAAATAAGCTTTTTATAGTGCGTTGATATCTCCTCAACTTTTTTTTTTTTTTTTTTTTTTTTTACATTTTGTCACTGTACAATGACAAACCTCAATTATCTTAGTGGGATTTTATGCGCTAGACCAGGGGTGTCAAACTCAATTTCACCGAGGGCCACTGCAGCATATTGGCCACCCTCAACGGGCCACATTGACGGTACAAATCAGGAGTGCATCCCTGCTAAAACACCCCAGACAAAAGGTTGATTCAGTTCTGTAGAGGCTTATAATGAGTCAATGGTCCAGGTGTGTTAAGAGAAGGAATGCATCTAAAGTTGCAGATGGTAGCTCTGGAAAACTAGACTTGGGCAGCCCTAGCACAAATGTATGAAAATACAATGTTAAAAATAAATTAAACACCTCATATTGTTAAATAACTGATTTTATGTATTGATGTTTTAAATATTGCATGTCA
>NW_006800077.1:1299959-1301364 GCF_000485575.1 Poecilia formosa
CAAGAGATGTATAACCTACAAAAACAGTTTCTGTCTGGTTTCGAACCAAAGACCTTTTGTGGGTAAGGCAAACGTGATAACCACTACTAGAGGAACTGAACTTCTCTATTTTGTTTCAGTTTGAGGTTCCAAAGTTGATGATGTGAGATGCAACATGAAAATTTCAACTGAGGTTTGCACTCAGATGCCTGGATTCAGAGTACACACCATGACATCATAGAACCCTTGTTGACCTTTAGTAAACACCTGTGATGAATAGAACATGCAAATTCTGTTTCTGAACCAGAGACCTTCAGCATGTTAAGCAAACATGATAACCACTAAACTACAGGAACTGAACTTCTCTATGTTTGTTTCAGTTTGAGGTTCCAAAGTTGATGATGTGAGATGCAACATGAAAATTTCAACTGAGGTTTGCACTCAGATGCCTGGATTCAGAGTACAGACCATGACATCATAGAACCCTTGTTGACCTTTAGTAAACACCTGTGATGAATAGAACATGCAAAATCTGTTTCTGTCTGGTTTCGAACCAGAGACCTTTTGCGTATGAATCAAACGTGATAACCACTACACTACAGAAACTCATGCTCTTTGCAGTGTTCCTGGTAGATGATCCACATTTTGTTAGAGACTTGGTGAACAAACTGTCAGACTTATACTTGTGCCTAATTTCACATTACAGGCCATAAACTAAGCCTGGGATCAACAAATTGTATTAAAGATGTCATTAGCAGAGACAAATGGTTCTGCAGAGACTTGGCTAAATGGCTATGAAATAAAATCAATACTTACAAATAAAAAATGGTTCAAAAATAAAATTAACACATTAAAATAAAAAAAATATCTGTGAAATACAATCAACACTTGAAAATTAAAAATGGTTCAAAAATAATATCAGCACTTGAAAATTAAAAATGGTTCAAAAATAATATCAACACTTAAAAATACAAAATCTCTGGAAAATAAAATATTATGTATGTTGTTTTGAAAAACATTAAAATATAAGCACTTTTATCAAATCTTCATTGTGGTAAGGTCATGTAAGTTCTTCTTAAATCCATGGAAACTCAACAGTTTATAAGGTAGGTTAGCTCAGCAGGTTAGAGCACCGTGCTGGTAATGCTGAGGTCATCGGTTCAAACCCCATATGGGGCAATTCATGTGTAAGGTCTTTCAGACAATCAACACTTCAAACTAAATAAGGGTTCAAAGATAAAATCAAGACTTCATGGTTCAAAAATAAAATCAACACTTCAAAATAAAATCAACACTTCACAATTAAAAAAAATGGTTCAAAAATAAAATCAACACTTCACAATTAAAAAAAATGGTTCAAAAATAAAATCAACACTTCAAAATAAATAAGGGTTCAAAAATAAAATCAACACTTCAAAATGTATAA
>NW_006800077.1:1302590-1352184 GCF_000485575.1 Poecilia formosa
GTAAGTTCTTCTTAAATCCATGGAAACTCAACAGTTTATAAGGTAGGTTAGCTCAGCAGGTTAGAGCACCGTGCTGGTAATGCTGGGGTCATCGGTTCAAACCCCATATGGGGCAATTAATGTGTAAGGTCCTTCAGACAATCAACTCTTCAAATAAATAAGCTTTTTTTTAGTGCGTTGATATCTCCTCAACTTTCTTTTTATACATTTTGTCACTGTACAACGACAAACCTCAATTATCTTAGTGAGATTTTATGCGCTAGACTAATACAAATGGGGAGTCTTATGTTCTTTTTTTTTTAGAAACTGGTTTTCCTCTTGCCATTTTTCCGTGTTGGGAACATTTGTGAGTAGTTGTCATTTTAAATGAGTCTACTACCCGAGTTATTGATCTCTGAAGGTCTTCCAGAGGTACAATTGGCCTTTGGCACACATCTTCCTTATTAATAATGCCATTGGAGCTCTGGAAGTATGTTTAGTGCCTTTGCCCTGCTGGAAGTTGAATCTTCACAGTCTTTCACATCTGAACAACATGATGCTGCCACCACCGTGTTCCAGCTGGGAGGTGGTGGACATAAAACATCATAGCAGTGTTCACCAGGGTTCATTAATTATCCTCAGCTCCTCACAGAACACTTGTATTTTTTTTTACAGAGATTAAATCAATTTTTCCCAGTTATTGGTTTTATGAAGACAACTGCTTGCATTTGTTTTTATTTAGGGATTTTAGAGTAAAGGGGGCTGGAGGAAAATGGTGAATACGCTGGTGCGGGTCTAGTTGAAAATGGATGACTAAAAACAGAATACATAGGGTATGGAGTAGAAATTTGCAGCTTGCTGCCACTTTGCTGATGGACACAACCCCCTCCAAACACACACATACAATCATGTTTAGCTCCCCCGCCCTCCCTCCCGTCCGCCCTCATTTGTAGAGACCAACGTTAAGCAGGGACCCACCGGGAAACGTCCTCCTGTTCTGCCGTCTGCCTTGGCTCAGATAAAGAAGCAGCTCCCCGCCCCCTGCAGAAAAGAAAAGGTGAAAAGAGGTGTGGCCGGGTCCAAAGGGGAAAAGCGTCTGAGCGAAAAACGCGGAAGAAATAAGGGTGCTATCCGAAAGTGACAGATGCGTTGAAATTTGACAGAGAAGAGGGAGGGCAAGGGGGCAACGAGTGACATAAGTATGGAGTCTGGGGGGATTCTGGGTGTTTGACTGCAGTCAGACTTTGCACAGTGTGTCCAATGTCACTTCACATTTGCATAAACACAAGATGGTGTGAGTTTTAATGTGTGTGTGTGGCGGGGTTTTGTTTTATTGGGGAGATTTTTGAATGTGCAGGAGAGACATGATGGTCGGGGAGCGCTAATTAAGTCACTGTGGGACCAAGATGGACGGCCTGGCAGTCAAACATCCTCACACACTCACATGCATACACTCCCTCAACATTCCGCCTGCTGTGTGGAGCTGCGATGTGCATCGTTTGCCACCATAATCATCTGCCATTGCTTCTCCCTTCTCTCTCTCTTTCTCTTTCTTTCTCCAGGTAAGCCGGTGATGATTATCACGGAGTACATGGAGAACGGATCGCTGGATGCATTTCTGAGGGTCAGTCATGCGTTTCTGTCCGCGCAGACTTGTGCACGGGTGTCGGTGTGTGACACGACTGTAGCGATGCCATCTTATCTCTGTAATGTCATCCGCTGAAATAACAAGTGTTGGTTCACAAACACCGACCCTAATCCTTATCCGCTTTGATCAACTCATGCTTTTCCTGACAAGGAGGTTTCACCTCTGTTTTTCAGGTTCACTACACGCGAGATGCTCGCTGATCCTAGGCAATACACAGAACATGCTGGGAAAGTAGGCTGACATTTAAAAGAGGAAAATGCAAAGACTAGTGACTGCTGCAAATACCTTCATGCATTAGACATTTTAAACAAAAACACATAACATAATCTAAAAGTAGCTCCTTTTTCTGCAACATGTCGAGTATTAAAGTTGTAACATTGCCGTTTATGATTGTCATTTTTTTGGTATTTTTTATTCCTTCACGGAATAATTCATTCAGAAACACAAGTGGCAAAGTCAGGGTATAGCAAGACTTTGTAAAATTAGGGTTACCAACACCCCTCAACGTCTCATCAAACTTGAGATGCAAGAGAAAGTTACTAGAATTTTCTTCAGTTGTACGGAGCGTGCAGTAAAACAGTGATGCTGTTGCTGTTTACTAAGAGAAGGAATTCACAGTTTTCTCATTCGTACAAGAAACAAAAGAAAGACACAAGAAAAATGTACTTGTTGGGAATGTTTCCAGTTCCTAAAACATGCCAGTCAAGAATAGTTTGGAGAATATGGCTTAAAATTAGATTTGAAACCAAGTGCTGGAAATTTTCACACCACTTGTGCTGCACATTTTGGACAATGGACCAAACTCCTGACCGTTGTCATTGTGTCATCGTCATGTCCGATAGAGTAGATGGTCTCGTGTCGTGCCACCACAAGAACCTGCCCAGTAGACCTACCCAGCAGGGTGTTCTGTATATGTATGAGATAAAGCAGAAAAAGATGATATATGTGAGTACAAAATGTTGCAGTTGTTACAATGACGCAAACCAGGTTTCCACAATTCTCAGATTTTCACATTTCAAAAACACACAAATGATCCATTTCCTCAGGTGTTTTTTGTTTCCTTTTTCTAGTGATTCAAAGTCCTGACATCTACAACAGTGGGAATTTCCTCTGTTTTTTTGCAGAAGAATGATGGTCGCTTCACAGTCATCCAGCTGGTTGGCATCCTGCGTGGCATTGCGTCAGGCATGAAGTACCTGTCAGACATGAGCTACGTTCACCGCGACTTAGCCGCTCGCAACATCCTGGTGAACAGCAACCTGGTGTGCAAGGTGTCTGACTTTGGCATGTCACGAGTGCTGGAAGACGACCCGGAGGCTGCGTACACCACCAGGGTGAGCGTGCGAGCGTGTGTCTTTTGCATCCGTGTGCCCAGCTGTGTATGCGCCGGTCACCTTATTTGTCAGCTTTAATTTATCAGCCCGGCATCCAATTACAGGGAGGCAAGATCCCCATTCGCTGGACGGCCCCAGAGGCCATCGCTTACAGGAAGTTCACCTCAGCCAGTGATGTGTGGAGTTACGGCATCGTCATGTGGGAGGTGATGTCATATGGCGAGCGACCGTACTGGGACATGAGTAATCAAGACGTAAGTCTGAGGAAACATGATTGTGTGTAACAGCTCGTAAATAACAGACAGTCTGTATTAGTTTTATCATTCCACCTTAAACATTAATTAAGATAAGAATGTGCAACACACAGCATGACCTGGTTTCTGTGACATTTGTATTCCATTTATGATAACACAGAGTTGAATTTCACTTAAACCAAAAGTTTTTTCAAGGAAAAATACATTACAAGTAATTACATTTTCTTAAAAAAAAAAAAAAAAAAAAAAAAAACTACCAGAATCCTGGGAATTAACATCAGCATCCATCTACTGTTTTGCTAGGTGATCAAGGCTATTGATGAGGGCTATCGGCTGCCTCCACCCATGGACTGCCCTGTGGCTCTCCACCAGCTCATGCTGGACTGCTGGCAGCGAGAGAGAGCCGACCGGCCAAAGTTCGGACAGATCGTCAACATGCTGGATAAGCTGATCCGCAACCCCAACACCCTGAAGAGGACCGGGGGAGAGACCGCTGTCAGGTGATGGAGCGAGACCGCAGAAAACGTGATGCTGGGATGGCGGTTTTTATAAGACTGGCTCTTTGGTCATGTTGATGCTAAAACTGGGTGTGCACACTTAAGTTCTAGCTTTACAGACAAATGATCTAAAGAGAACCCGATTTAAAGCTACAGGTTGTTGATAAGACGGGAGTCCAATTTTTAATTTGCACCGACCCATGCGAGGGACACAATAGGAACAAAGTGCTGTGGTTGAACTAGGACAAATTTGAGATTTCTGTCCAACAAATAAAACGCACACTTCACACCACCTAGTCCGACTGAGCTTGAGCTTTGTCACAAAGAAGACTGATGAAAAGCCTTTATTTTCTGGACAGCACGTCAACCACGCAATGGGGAAGCACAGTTGTTTGAGATTAAAATATGTAATTAATTATGTACTAACCACTAAACTCACATAATGCACTATGTAGTTAGTATCTGGCCACGCACGCTCACATCTACGCTTTTTATTCACATCACCATTAAACATTATCTAGCAGCATTTTGCGGCTGTTTTCCGCACAGATACCCTCCCTAATGGATTTCTCTGCATACTCGCGTTAATGGCGCTGTACATTCAGGAATGCAGCCACTCTAATGGGGGGTGGGGGGGAAGAGAGAATTACGATGTAACAGCGAGTTAGAAACAAACACGACCCTGCAGCTCCGCCGCCATTACTCTCCGGCGGCTAAAAGCGTTAAGAATGACCTGTGTGTGTTTACAGACTCGGCGCGGAGCAGCGGGAGTCTGTTTGACTTTAACGAGTGTGTGAGCGCACGCGAGCGGGTTGCGCAGACTCACAGTCATCTAAGGGGACGAGGGGAGAGCTAGGAGGGAGTCCTCATGGAATAATTAGCGGGGCTGGATCCTATAAATGAGGCCTTTTGCAGTTACGGACCGAGAAGCGTGTGCGGGTTTAAAGGGATCTCCGCACTCATTCTGTTCCCACCTAATGAGTGGAGGTGACTTAAGGGGTCCAACGTTACCTTACTTCACCTCAGCATAGTTTTTTTTTTTTTTTTTTTTTTTTTTTTTTTAATGGAAGAGAAGATCATAAAAAGGGTTAGAGAATATGGAACGGTGAGAAAGTTACCAGAGCGGGACGACAGTGAATAAGTCATTGCCTCCGTGTAGATTTTTCATGGTTGAGAGGACTGTTTCAACAGAAAGGAGAGAAGCAGCAAAAAAAAAAAAAATACAGAAGGGGTGGGCAATTCGATGATGAATATGGGAAGGTGGCCGGGGACCCAGCTGTGCTGTAAAATGCACCTTCGTGAAGGGGTTATATGTTTTGTATAAAATAAGGATTAACTAACAGTGTCGGTCACTTCAGGGAGGAACTGTGTTGAACTTGGCCTGCGTTCCGGTAGCACCCACAAGGCAGGGACGCAAACCAGAGGCGACCCTGACAGATGTGCGTTTTCCCTCAAAGCAGAACAGCTAAAGAGAAATGTAGCGTGGTGATTTTCACAGCCTGTGGGTAGTTCTCCGTCATCAGACAGGATGTAATATTCATCACACAGCAGAATGAGAGATATTTTTCATGTAGTGCTGATGTTGTACAGAGCTGAGGAGTATTTCCCCCTCACACACTTCTTCTCTCTTTAGTTTCTCGCACACTAAAATGTTTCAGATCAGCAACACAATCTTAGTGTCAGACAAAAATAAACTGAGTAAATAAAAATTTCAGTTTTCAAATCGTCATTGTCTTTATTATGGGAGTAATAATTCATCTCTGAAATACGTGTATCTTTATATTTCAAGTCAAAGTTTCAAGTCAGCTTGCAAACTCCTTTGTAAGTTATAGTTTGGATTTACGACTTGGGCAGAAGATTCAACACAGATAATAAGAACAGAGCTCGAGTGGAAGATGGTGGTATTTACTAAAATAAAAAAGGACAAAAATAAAAAGTCTTTTTTTTCTGTCTTCCACCCACTTCAGGCCCAGCACCACCCTGCTGGAGCCAGGGAGCCCTGAGGCGTCCTCCGCAGTGGGCACAGTGGAGGACTGGCTGCAGGCCATTGGCATGGAGAGATACAGTGACAACTTCACTGCAGCCGGCTACACCACTCCGGAAGCTGTGGTCCACATGACACAGGAGTGAGTACAAACGGGTGGTAACAGAGACAAAAAGGAAGGAAAAACTGGAAACAAAGAAGTAAAACTGATTAATAATAATAACTTTTTAAGTTTCTATGACTTTAAAGAGCTAGAAAAATCCATAAACATATCCCAGCAATGATCACATTTGTTGAGGAAAAAAATAATCCACACCTTTAAGACATGAAAGAACTTGATGTTCCTCATAATCCGCCTCATGTCTATACCTGTGTTTTTAATACATGAAGACATGACAAAAATGTCACGAGCTGAAGATGTTAAATTCTGCATCTTTATTTGCTTCCTACAGTCTGCTAATTGGTGACCATATAAAAAATGTCTTTTTGCTTTGTATTTAAAATATAATAGTGCTTTATAATAAATGAAGCATTGATAATTCCAACACAATTCTATATGGACTTTAATCTTTTTCTTTCTTTTTTTTTCTACCGTTAGAAAACGGTAGAAAAAAGCAAGCAAAACAGAACTAAGTTTTGCTTACTCGTAAGAAAAAAAACCTTATACAACAGAAAAACTGTTCGGCCAATTCCCAGTGATGTAAAATTCATCATCTATATATATTTTTTTAATTTTCTAAAAAAAAACAAAACATTTTTTTCCTCGTCTTTTTTTCAGGGACATGGCACGCATAGGCATCTCCTCTGCTGCGCATCAGAACAAGATCCTGACCAGCGTCCAGAGTATGCTGTCCCAAATGCAACAGATCCAAGGCAGAATGGTTCCTGTCTGAGAGGAGGAAGCAAAGGAATCAAAAAGACTTTTTTTTTTCTTACAAAAAGAAAGAAAACATAATAAAAAAAATGTTAAATATAAAGAAAAAAAGACAAATAAACTATGAAGAAATAGTTTACCTCATCAACGCACTTTAAATTGGATCTAAAAGAAAACAAGACCTTGATGATGAAGAAGAAAAAAAAAGGTGTCTAAACTGGCACTTTTTCAAAAATCTGACCTTTACCTTCCCCCTTTTTTGTTGTTTTGGAGAATGGAACACTTCTGTCTGCAGCATTTTTTTGGATTCACAGGCGGGCGGCTGAAAAAGTGCTTCCAAGAGGCCAATCTGGAGTGCCTTTAAAGGTCTGGAAGGAAGGAGGGAGGTATTGGGATCTGACATTTCTTCCTCCTCTTGGGCAAACAGCTATCTCTTGGAACTTTCCCTCTGGAATAGTCCAAGGAACAGACTTTTTGAATTTCCTGTGACTGTGTTTATAGTACATGACTTGTTTCTGCGGGACTCAAAGGCTGCCCTGGCCACCGTTATTCTCTTTCTCTCCGTCAGCTGGATCTGTTTGATATCTCTTGGAAAGTGGAGGATGCTACCTGCGAATATCTCAGAGGTTGAGGGCTGCAGTCTTTGGGGAGATGCTGTTGCAGTGAAAGCTTATTTCAAGGAGTTTTTTTTTTTTTTTGTGGTCTTGCCTCTCTTCTGACCTTGTTTTTCTCCCAGAATGCCAGATTTTGCTGCCCGCTGGGCGTTACTGAGAATGTCTTTGATCTTCCGAAGGAGACTTCCCACACCCCTGTCTTCCCAAAAAACAATCCCTCCTACACCTTCGATAAAAACACACTTTGGATTCTTCCATTTGTCTCCCATCGGAATCAAAGCCCTCACCTCGCCGCTACAGACTATTCGTAACCACTCTGAACGGACGCTTGTTCGGAACGCCTGAATTGGTTGCATAAACCGGAGGCAAGATGATGGATTTTACTTTCTCTCAAAAGGACAATGTGGATATAAATGGAAACGCAGTCATCAGCTCCAAGAAAAGAAAAGAAAAAAAGAAGAAAAAAAAACTAGAAAATATTGGAGGATTACTGAAGCTGTCATCAAGGTGAGTACTTTTCCATTCTGCTGCCCAAACCAACAAACACATAAAGAAACTGAATTAGGCTTTCCTTTGTTGTGGTGTTGAGTTTCTAATGTCATGCATGTGCAGCTACAAAGTGAGAGTCACCAGATCTCCCCCGGACCTCCCCAACACTGGCCCCTGTGCTCCAGAAGCCGTGTTAATTAACACGCAGGTTGCACCACCTCAGGCAACCGGAGCAGATCAATAGGCACTGTTCTGTGATCAGTCTGCAGGCCTGTTGCCTCTGGCATCTTAATGAGAAGAATTAATCAGAAGCTGACACCCAGTCAGCCAAACGGAGCTTTTGGAAAAGGGTTTGGAAAATTTAAAGATCCCACTACGAGGTGCAGCTGCGGTCTCGGTGTATTTTGGTGAACATCGGTGATGTCACCGTTTCTCCTCTTGCCTGTGCTCTCTTGAGAAATGTGCATTTTTTTAAATGAGTTCAGTTAATTAGGATGGTAAAATACAGATTTAGCTTACACAGCCAGTTGATTCTCTACTGAGCTCCATAAGCACTTTTCTCAAGTCGGAGCTCCAATATTATTGGATGTGTGTAAAAGATTTTTTTTTTTTTTTTTTTTTTTTTATGAAAACACCACTGTTAACCCAAAATGGCACTCTTTGCTTCGTTTCTCTAGTGGTGAGCATTTGAGATTTACTCGATGCAGATGTGCATTTTTGCCCTATTAGAGTGAGATTTTTATACTTTTTTAAAATAGAAATCGTAAAGTCTTTGTTTATTTATTAGCTATTTAAAATGCCATTTTATTATTAGTGGGATCATGAACATCTGGTGACTTTTACCAGATAACAAACTTGGCTGATTTGCAAGCTTTTTGACAAAATGAGGGACTCCTATTCAGTTTTAGTTAAAAGAACTGACAGAACACATTAAGAATAGGGAAAAAAACAATAAACCCATTAAAATGATACCTTAGGGAACAGCATGGTTTTGCTTTAAAGATGCACATGTTTGACATTTGTTCTATTTTTTTCTGTTTTGATCTACAAAAATTGACAGATGCCTCTTCTGTAAACATTTGAATCTATTGATTTTTCAATAATATATTGTATATTTATGCTGGGCAAGTAAAAGAAAACCAGATTGTTTCTAATTAAGGGAAAAACATTACTCACGAGGGCTTTAAAATTGAACTGTAAATATTATGAATATGGTCCGTGGTTTGGTGTCTGACTATTTTCTGGACCATGCAAGTTTGTATGTTATCTGTCCGTCACATCATTTCACCAGATCAGCGGATTGTGAGTTCACCAGGAAAATTCTCAAATGACGACGAGGCACAGAAAAGCACAGGAACGCACCATCTTCAATGATGTTGCGCAGCTTTTTTTAATCACCAGTGCCCTTTATTTAAACGTAATCTGACAGGAAGGGAGCAGAGAGAGCAAAGGCTCAGAGGACTGGGCACTCGCTCCAACCTCTGCGCCACCCAACAACATGGAGGACAGCTCCATGTTGTTGACGGATAAAATCCCGACGGGTAACGTCTAAAAGCTTTTACCAGTAACTTTTGGTGAACTTGGACCGACCTGCGGAGTGGCAGCTTAGTGAACCAACAGGACCTCAGTGCAGCAACATGCTCCTCATTTGGCTGAGAAAACAGCTGCAAATTTAACAACAATTTGAATCTTGTTCATCTGCTAGCATGGCGTCACACATATAAAGTTTGTCAATTTGACTCTTGTTTCAAGAATCGTCTCTAAAGCTTGTGTCTTAAATAGCTATTAGCTAACTAATTTATTTCTTCACTTTTCTCTGTGCGTATTCAAATATTTCTTCAAATTTCTTCATGAGAAACTGTTAACGACTGAACAAAAGCGTTATCACAGCTTGCCAACATATCCTGCTCCAACAGCACCAGCTCAAAGTTATCAAACACAGATGCTGTATAGCTGCCTATTTGTGTGCTTTTGATTTGTGCCAATAAATCAAGGACGCATATCGAATATCGCACACATATACTTTGCATTATCTCTGCCTGGCACTCTCTGACGCTGGACTTTTTTGGCCGGGGAGTCCAATGTGCCGTCGAGCTGCAGAGCAGCGTAGTTGGTTGGAATTAGATGCAGAGTAGAAACAGTTTACATTGAAAACCGCCGTGACTGATGCAGCTTCTCAGAACCTTCTTTTCTTTCTTTCTCCCCAGATGCTGCCGTCCATCAATAACACGGGAATCTCGGCCTCGTTTGCCACGAGTGGATATTTCTTTTTTTGCCGCTCTTCCTCCTTCTTCCTTGTCGTCCTGCTTCCTTCTCAGCCTCTCCTTTCGGGGCGTCTCCTCCACCGATGAGAAGACAAATCAATTCATGCACGCCTGGGATGTTCACCGTAGCAGCATCTCGGCTTGACAGCGTAGCCACCCCTGTGGCCATCCGGCGACGAGTTGGAGTTGCTATGAATGAATTTAACAGCTTAAAAAAAAAAAAAGACAAAAAAACAAGAAGAATGTAATATAACAGAGAAAACCTGCTTTGGTGGATAAAATACTTTTTTAATTCACTTCAATTGTGATTTTATTTGATCTCTTTGCATGTAGAGTAAATAGGGTTTAATTTGAGTGTGAGAATGAGATGTGTGCGTGTGTGTGTGTGTTCTCTGATTGACATTTGTAATTGTGTCTGTTTTCATGCCACTGTTGAGAAGGGAGGAGATAACAGAGCTGTATAGTTTTTGATATGAAAAAAAATGAAAAAGCCTGGACTATATTTTTTTTCTTTTTGTGTCATCTGTAAAAAAAAAAAAAAAGAGAGAGAGAGAGAGAACATAAGGTGTGTTGCTCACGTCATTTATGCTTTCCTCAGCAACAGCTTTTAATGAACAGCTTTTCTGGAGTGAAACCCATTTGGAGCGGCGTTGCAGTTGGACACAACCGAGACACTAAACGTCTCCAGCGCATACAAAAAGCAGATTGGAGTTTGGACTCTTCGTGCTCGTTATGAATCATGGAGGAAACACTTTCTGGATGTGAGAATGGGCGCGGTCAAAAGTGACACACCTGGACAGAACAAAGGATCAGAGGGCGAGGGAGGGGGGGAGAGGGGATGTCTAAAGAGGATTTGTTGTTTAATTTTCCGGAGTACATCATAAAGCTACAGGTTGACCACAATGGACTATATTCGTTTTCTTCCTTTTCTCTACAAACTATATACTCATGTGAATGTTTCTGAACTCTTGAGAGACGATTCATATACAGTAATAGAACACCTCCATCCTTAATAGAGCTCTGCAATCCTTTCTAATTGTTTTCCTTTTTGGGGGGGGGAGTTACTTCTTGAAAATGGACCTGCTTGGATATATGCAAGATATGCTTGGAAGGAGAAGGAAACCAGAATGTACTGTAAAATACTTTTTTCCTTTACTTAAATGTCAGATAAGTTTAAAAACAAAAAAAAAAAAAGAAAGAAAAAATTACCATAACGCAAGGGTTAATGTTTGTTATTGTATGCCTTCCGATGCCATAATGATCTAGACATGTAGATCTAACATCCTCTTGATCCTTTTTGTATTTTTTTTTCTTTTTTCGGACATTATAATTTTTTTTTTGTTGTTTTGTTTTTGTTTTTCGGTTAAGGAGCTATAGGTACATGTAACTTATGTCATTTATTTATGTCCTTTTATATCTAGTTTGTAAAATAATAGCCTAAAGTGAAGTAAATAAACGGGGTGCCAAGGTGCATTCTTATTAAAGTAGAAACTATGTGACTGACTCTGTGCCTTTTCTCTGCACACGGCCTCCGGTTCCTCATGCATTTTCATCCAATCACTAGAAACACTAGTAGTACTGTAGAGACACAATGATCAGCTAAAGATTTCCAACTTTTAGTTTTTAGAAAGTTATGTTGCACTATAGCAGTTGGCATGGAAGGCATTACTAAAACAACAGCCTCCATTTAGTAAAGAAAGAAGACACTTACCTTAAGGTGTTAGTTGGGATTTTTTGAACTTCACTTTTAAGTGAGGTGGTTTTAAGCTGCACAGTGGTGCAGTTGGTAGAGCTGTTGTCTTGCAGCAAGAAGGTCCTGGGTTCGATTCCTGGCTAGGGGTCTTTCTGCATGGAGTTTGCATGGGTTCTCTCTGGGTACTCTGGCTCTCCCCCCCCCATACAGTCCAAAAACATGACTATCAGGTTAACTGGTCTGTATAAATTATCCTTAGGTGAGCGTGTGTGTTTGTGTTGCCCTGTGACAACACAAACAACATTAAGTAACTTAGTGGGGTCAGGCATGGGTGTAAGAAAATGGATGGATGGGTTTTGAGGTATTATCTCTAATCGTTTCATAGACAGCTGTATCTGGAATTTATACATTGCAATACCAACTATTCAAAGTACTTTAGAGCTACTTTTCCCAGTGAATGTGGTATAAAATACACCTTTCATACTCATACATACACCAGCACGTATATATTGGTTGGCAGCCGGGGATTACAATAAGTCAAGTTTGAATTGTGGTTTGCTGAAAAGCAAGTCAGATGTATGCGATCGATATTCACATCAGTAGGACAATACGCTTTCTTAGTTTATTAACGGTCTACAAGTTTTGTCTCAAACGTAATGATGTTGTTACGCTTCCATCCATACGACATCTGGAAATGTTTTAATTTTTGGGACTCTGGCGTTAGGTTGGCTGATCATTTGTTTAGATCAGGTGGGACTCACCAGACGACCCGAATGCGAGTCGTCTTTTCTCTGTAAAATTGTCCACATTGAAGACTGTCCAAATGATCAGTTCTGCTCAAGTAGGCTAAACATTCTGCCAGTCATCAGTCTGTCCCCATTTTCCACTGAATCACATTGATCCATTTAGTAAGAGGGAAAAGGGTTAAAATAGCATATCAAGCAATCTACTTTGTTGTATACTTCTCCCACTTACCTGACTTAACTGAAAGGAGAAACGCAGATTCTCAGAATGATAGAAATGGCCGCTCTTTTGGTAAGTTGAGGCTCCGTTCAGCACATGCTCAGCAGATAACATAACTCTGGAAGTCTCAAAGATTGGCCCTCGACTCCTGTCAGGCCTTTAGCCTGTTGCTTGTGCCATTTTCCGCTTGACAAAGAACTTGTGCGTTTGTGTGTAATCAGGACAGCATCTTCTTGCTCTCACTTCCAGCAGCGATAAAACTCTCATCGACTGACTCTTTGATTAAGTTTGGAGGAACGATAGTTTGAGGTGAGAAGGAAAGGACGGTTTTAGAAACAGAGCTCATGTAAACCTTGAGCCAAATTGTTTTTTTTGTTGTTGTTTTTTTCCACCTTCTACAACATCAGCAGTGAAAAGGCTTTAACAAGCATTAAACCCCTGAAGGTTGCAGAGGAAGCCGGCTGCTATCTGCCTCAGAGGAAAAGTATGCCTCCGCTGCAGACTGCTGGCAAGCTTATCGTGGAAGTAAAACAGAAGATTGGCCAGGCTGAGATTGATTAATTTCCTCTGTCTGAGAACACCCTTTTTGTTATTTTGATAAATTGAGAATTATTAAATTTATAGCTGAAAAGTTACTTAATGTTATTCTAAAGAGTGCTCCATGTGTCCATATCAAGTTTCCCCACAATTACAAAAACCTTTCTTTTTTATTCAAAAGTATGTATGCATAATATTTTCACATAGAATGACAGAAATAATGGGGGGGTTTTTTATTCAAAATGTTGCAAATTGTGATTTATTTCTCTTAATTTTCCACAGAAGTTGAATGTTCCACACAGGAAAATGCATTAAATCTAAAAAATAAAATAAAATAGCTCACTGCTATTTAAAAGACTTAAAATATTTCTTATAGTGTGCATTACAGCTATAAATTATTTTGTTTTAAAGACTCAGGTTGGTTTTGTAGCTGCAGGCAGATTTTTATCTGAACCAAATGTTAAAATGACTCCAAGGATTGTAAAGGTTTCTGTGTTAGACCAACACAAAATGTACACAACTCTTAAGTGGAAGGGAAATGTCAGATGGCTGTCAAAGGTGACTTAAAATAAAAATCTGGAAAAGGCTTTCAAGCCCCCTTTACTCTAAAAACCCCAAAGAAAATCCCAGATAGTCCAATTGCCTTCTGAAGAAACTGATTCTATGTGTAATTTAATCACTGTATGAATCCAGCCTCTGAGGTTTGTTGGAAAACATTAGTGAACTAACATCATCATGAAATCTTAATAATACTACGTAGGTCAGGAGGAAAGAGAGCGTTTATCCGAGAAGCAACCAAGGTGTCCATGGTAATGATGGGGGAGTTGCAGTGAGCCACAGCTCAGGTGGGATTATCTGGTAACAGAACCAGCATCACACACTCCACTCCACACATCTGGATGCAGTGGAAGAGAAAAAAAGACAAAAATCGTTGTTAAAACAGAGCCTTAAGAAGTCTTTTTAAGAAGCAAAGTTTCCCACAGGTCGTGAATGGGACACATCAACCGTATGGTAGAATGTGTTCCTGTCAGCTGAAAACAAAACTGTAGGGAATGTCAAACCAAGACTCCACAAGGCCCTGAACGCAACATCCCAGAAGTGCAACATGTTGATGGCAGCTATGGGGAGGCTTTTCTTCAGCAGGGATGTGTAATCTGTGAGGATATTATGGAAATATGCATGGAGCTAAATGAGGATAATCCTGGAAGAAAACCCATTAGAGACTTAAAAAAAAGACTTATGACTGAGATAGGGTTTTGTCAGATGGTTGTCAAAGTTGTCAAAGGTGACTTTGACAACCATCTGTTGTCCAACAGGACAACAGGACAACAACCCAAATAATACAGCCAAAGTGGCAATAAACTGGTTTAAATCCAATCATCTTCATATTTTGGAATAGCCCAAAGTCCAGACCTGATGAGATTTACACAATTTCTAATTGAGCTACTTTGAAAAGAAGAATGTCTTTAAAAGAAAAATCAGTCTCTGAATGAAAAAGCCTATAGAAACATATATTGAAAGACCTATATGTATAAAGCTAAAGGGATAAACAAACACAGTTCAGAACTAGAAAATGTGCTAAATGTGCTAAGAGAACCAAATAAGGACACAAAAACAATTGATAAGACCATTTTTAAATCCCAGAACAGAGAGAGCAAGATAAAACAATCCAGACACCACAATTTTAGACTTACTTTACTAGAACGTAAAGTAAGTCAAAGAAAAGTTCAGGTGGCTGAGAGTCAGCTGGCATGTTGCTCTTTTCCTCACACAAACAGTTTCATCCAAAACCTCATTCAGACAATGTGGCTTGGTTAAGAATAAAACACAGATGGTGAGGAAAACAAACCCACCGTTGTGTTTTACAGGAGACTTATTTAAGACGCTTTGAATTTATGATAAAAACTCTGACATACCATTTCATTTTTAACCAGATCTCTCTTTTTATTAGGTTTGTTTGTCACTACTAAAACTCTCCCAAACACAGCGAGGCTCTGAATGAAATTCTGACTGATTAGAAATGCAGTCCAGAGGCAAGCAGGACAAGAAGTTTTTTGCCAGCAGTTCCACTGATTACAGCATCCGATCATCTTAAACCCAGAACGTCTGTCATTTCTAAGCCTTGCCAGAATTCTGTTACAAATTCTGTTCGAAGGAGGCCTGCAGCCTGAGGCTACATTTTCATTTCCTCATCCTCAGAGGGACACTCCAGAGACATAATTCACTGACTGGTGTCTTACCTTTACACTTACGTTGAACCACAATTTACTTTTTTTGCCTTAACTCTGAGGATAGTTGTTACATGTTACATGTTTTATCATTTATGCAGGTTTCTTGGTCAATCTAGTTCTTCAAATTCTTATTTTTCTGAATAATTGTGGTAAATAATAAAGCAACTATAGAAAATAACTCACAAAGGACTTTGTAATTGTAATTTACGCCTACCTGTAGCCATCCACTGTGGATCACCAGGACTCTCACAGTGTGCCCCTGTGCAGCCCAGAGCTCATTGTCCACACTAATGCTGATAATAACACTCTCATTCACTGAGGTGCTGCAGAACACACAGCAGGTTATGAAAATTGCAGACCAGATCATGAGCAGTAGTAGAAAACAACAAGACCTGATCTAAGAAAACCAGTATTAATAAATTATGTTTTCTCCATTTGATAATGTTTCTCAAGGAAGCATAATCATGCAAATCTGGACTTTATTCTTTCTTTTTTCCTATCTCCTCAGTATATAGTGCACATAACTACATCAAAATGTTGTAGTTTGGGTGTACACACCTCTGTAAAGTAAAATTTGTTACGTATAAGAAAAGAAAATCAGATTTTTTTCTAAACTTTTCGATTTGCAATGCAGCCCGCAAGCTGTAAAGCCTTACTGGGAACAATACTGACATATTTTTGGAGCAAAACTAAAAACTAACAAACTAAAATACTGTGGCTGCATAGGTGTGAAATCTGGCTACATACCTGTGTTTACTACCAGGCAGTACACACCTTTCATCACTCCAAGTACCTCTGAATAGTTAGGGAAAGTTTTGCTTCACCGTTTGCTTTTCCTCACATTCTCTTACTTGTATCTCAAATTACCGACCACAGAGTTTCCAAATCGTCAGAGAGCTCTCACTGTTAAAAGGTTAGTGGAAGGGAACAAAAAAATATCAGTGACTCCCCATGACATTATCAAGAACTTAACCTACCTCCAAAATTGAGGAAATGGCAAAAATAAAACTCATTTGAGAGACTTCCAAAAATCTGCACGCTCTGATTAAACCAAAGTGAAACCTTTTAGCTAGTACTCTTAAAAATGTGCTTAGCATAAAAAATGACACTTCAGTTCATAAAATGACCACACCACACTGAGGTGGAAGGAACTATAAAATCATGTTTAGCCCTAAAGACACCTTTGTCTTGAGTACAAATGCAAAGACTTATGGCAGGTCCCCCTAAATTAGTTTCTTTTTAGGGGTCGGACTCCAACGTCAAGTGAAAGCAAACAGTCAAACCCGATTACGCCCACACAGCTCAGAAGCTCAATGGTTTTGTCAGACAATTTAATTAAGAAACCGTAAGGTGAAGTGCTTGCCCTGAAAACAGGCTTAACTCCTGCCGCTCAGCACTGTCACTTCAATCTTTTTGACTAGGTCACTTTGTTTCGTAATTAAATTTCCTGATTTCAGATAAAACCCTCTCTGTTGGACCTCTGAGCCACTCACAATGGGGCGCAACCCTTCACACTTATTTTGTCTTTTGTGTTGTCATTATTGAGTGCATCCTTAAATCCATCCAATATTAAAATCTTTAATCCAGCCCACCAGTGTTAGTCACAAAAAGTGTCTTTTCTTAAAGAAAGAGATAATATGGGTGGGTTTGAGGAGGAAAAAAAATGTTGATGTTGGGATGCTCATTTGAAAAATAAAAGGGTGGAAGAAAATTGCAAACAACCAGAAAAAACCTGACTTGTAAAATGCCTCAGAATATTGATTTGGGGGCTTCCATTAGAGCTGGTCCAGCATGTGACCTCAGAGGACCTTTGATTGACAAGGTGGAGCACCTGAGAGGATAGGCCCAAAGCAAAGTAAAAGGGAAGTGAAGCATGCTTGAAATAAAACAAAAAACAAAAAAAAACAAGAGTAAAACCTGACAGGACAACAGCAGGTCTAACTTGAAACCTCTCACCATGTCCCCACCAAACACTCTAACATATATTTAAAATTAAATTAATGGAAAGTAAGCAAAGTGAAATAGAGAACTAAGAGAAAGAGGTAAACAAATACTATTGGTTAAGTCAATACAAATTCAGAACATTGTGTTTGGATCTCCACAGATGTTATCCACTGTAAAGTATCTTTGTCTTAATGGTTGCTTGTTTAGCTCTATTACTACCTGAACAGCCTGGATTCAGCGTATATCAGATTTGATTTCTTGAACTACTGTACAGTAAAAACGTCGCATAAGAGTGATGCAAAGGTGGTTAAATTTAGCAATTTAGCATTTAATGGAACGGTTAAATCTATTTAGTCTGCTGGGACAAATGATTTAAGTACTTATTCCAATTTCTGAAATCTCATTCACATAAACACATTGTTTTGTGTCACCTCGTAAGCTGGATGTAATGATCCATATCTTTAAATGTTTTGATTATTTTTTCTGATTAAAAAAATATGTAAACAAAAAAAAGTTCATTTTCAGTTTTTTATGTAAATACTTGAAATTTGCATGCAAGGTTTTCATAGAATGATAATCTCATACCCGCCAGCACCTAAAACACAGTAAAAACAGTGAAGCTAAACCATTTTTAGATCGATAATATGCATCAGTGTCATCAGTGTTTACAGAAAATATTTTATTATTTTCAAATTAACAGCTGCAGCAAACCTGGACAACCAAAGAGTTAGAGTTGATTTAAGTCCACAGACACCAGATCAACAGCAAGAAGAGCCTTGGGGTGAAGCAGATTTCGTAACTTTCACCACTTGCTTTGTGCAGGAGACCTTCTGTCTCTCCAGAAGCAGGACCCCGTCTGATTGTGGGTCTCCTGGGAGAACGTGGAGCTTTATCAACCTAACCACACTAATCTCTCCTCTAGGCCAACGGGAGTCGCTGGGTGGTCTGTTCCCAAATGAACCCAACCGAAGGACGCCTACTTGACCACTCGATCTTCTTATCCTGAACAACTGGCCACACTGCTGGCCCCACCTGATAGACTAACCTTTAACTTTTCTCAAAGTGCGTACACACGCTGAACAGAACCAAATCAGCACAAGCAAACATGCTAATCTCAAACGCAAAACACGTTTTCCTTCCACCAAATCTCAGAGTGCTAGGGGTTACAAGGATTTTTGCCTCTATTCTTGCAAGAAAGGAGAAGGTTAATCAAGCCAGCCCTTACTCCCCTCTTTCTCCTGACCCCCCCACAGGGCCTGGATGGGAGCCTGATGAAGGTTCAGCAGGCTATCAGCTCCAGCAGAAACCTTGTTATCACAGCGAGAACTATCTGAAAGACTGAAATGGACAGACAGCTATGTATATATAGAAAGACAAAGGCAGAAAATTGAAAAATAGAAGTTGAAAAAAAAAACTATTGGAGAACTTTTGAGATATTCAGGTTATTCAGTTCAAATCTTTTGCCTCCAAAGACGGTTTTTTTTTTCTTTATTTAATTTAGAAAGTTGACACTGAAAAGTAATATGAGAAAATGATTGGGTGAACGACACTGAGGGTGGGGGGAAAAAAAAGACACATTGTGACATAACAGCTATCCATCTTCTACTGGTTTGATCTCTGGTGAGAAAAAGGAGTGTAAATAAAAGGAGACAAAAAGCTGGGTAATACCATCGAGAGTCAGGCTCAGGGACTTTCTCTGTCCGCCACGGCTTTGGCCTTTGGACTGATGACAGCAGTCAGATTTGCATCAGAGCTCACAGGTGTGAGACATATGCACAAACATATGTCTCTCTATCTTCACAAGGACTTCCATTAATTTTTGCCTAATCCATACGCAGCACGTCTTCTTACAGGGTCCGGGGTTTGGCCCTACAAGATGCAGCGGGTCCTCATAATGTAGTATTTGTTAGGAAAATGGTCCTTACAGTGTATCAAATACATGGCCACACACACACACACGCACACACACACACACGCATTCACTGCTAAGGGCTCATTCCTTACAGTTTTAATCCCCATTTTTCAGCAGGTTGGAGAAAGGAATTAAAATAGCGGCCATACGGGGAGGGATTGTAGTACAACATTGTGAGATAAGATCAAAACTGTAAAAGTGCAGTATGTCAAAGCTTAGCAGCGCCTTTCAACAAAAGTATTCGTCCATGTCTCAGCGTTGTTTGCTAAAATGAGATATGAGGGTTTATAAAGAAAGATAATGTGGTTTTACATTTCACATTGCGAATGGATTACAACTTCAACTCATTGGCCAAAACAAATACCATCCAGACTCAAGATTTGCTTTGGTTTTATTGGGTCATAAAACACTGAACATATTACAGACTTTTTATGGCCACAGTATATTGCAGGATCACAGCGATTCCACGAAGCGATCCAAAAGCATAGTGCAAAATTCTTCCGTTAAAACTTGCAAGTCATAACAATTTGACGGACTAAAGAAATATTGTCTGAGTACAGGTCATTTTGGACCTTCAACAAATGTAGCTTAAATTGTTTTATGAGGTTCTTGAGTAGGAAATGGAAACGGTTACACGGAAAGATTTTAATCACATACTAATCTTGGGGAATTTCATACCTGCTCTGGTAACTAACAACTTAAAGTCATTTTTTTATAATCTACTTCAAGTAAACTGTTACAGTAAATATGTGCCAGCAGCAAGTTGCTTAGACTTATTTTGTTTTGATTAGTGGTCATATTTGAGGTAATGTTAGTTATATTTCTCAAGAGTTGGCTGAGAAATATAGGATCAGAATCAAAATAATGGAATATGGTTTAATAAATCAATTGTAATGCAAATCCTCAATATGCCATGAAATTTGAATTATTCATAAGTAGTTAAGAACATTGGTTCTGGATGGTTTGTTTACAGGAGGGATGAACAAAATGCCAATGCTTTGATACAAAATAGGGGTACAAATTATAGCAGAGGTAAACAGCTACGCAAAAGTTTGGGAGACTGGAATACTGGTGTTCAAGCTACGACATAAAAGATTGAGCCGTTTAAGATACAAAATTAAACAAAGCAAATCAACAAAGACCAGTGAAAATGATAAAAGGTTTCCAGGTCAATTTGCCCGTTCCACGTTGCATATTTCCATTTTCTACCTACCCATTACTTAAACCATTGAATATCAGTTGACTTTTCTTTATAATAAATAAATCAAAAGTACCTAACTTTCACAGAATCGTTTCTGAAAACTTTGTATGACACCTTTGCTGTTACAAAAATATGACCAAATATGATCAAACCAAAAGAACTTTAACCATCCCACAGCTGGTAGACATTATTCTATAGAGTCATATAACCACAGGTTCTTATGTCATTTTTTTAGTTCATGCATACATCAAGGTTTTAGCCAGAAAAAAAAAAGAAAACACTTTGGGAATTATCTTCCTAAAGAAAAAGTGGCATAATGGCCTCTTTAAAGCAGAGAGAAATAAAAGGTGATTCAGTATTTTTATACAGTTTGGGGTTCTCAACACTCAAACTGCTTTCCCAGCCCAGAACAAGTTGTAATGCATTAATTCCCATATCGCCTGCAAGTACAGTATGGAGCGCAAAGAGTTACTTGCAGGCTGGGAACAGCTGAAGTCCCTCAGTGATCCCAAAAAAGGTCAAAAGCAGGTAGAACATTAAAGCCTTGCTAAATTAAGACGGATCAGCCAAACCAGAGATCGCATATGGGGATGTGAGGAAGACGTATGCTTTTCAGACACGATAAATAAGAGCTTGTGTTCTTCACACAGTTAAAATGAGTTGTGAATAATGAGCATGCAGTGAGAACTTCGAGTAAGCGAGGCTGTCATTTGCTTGCATATTTCTGAAACATTTTCTCTCCTCTGGTCTCAGTGAACTAGCGTCATATTTAAGACATCATCCGCTCTCTGAACTCGGGGGCCCCTGCAGTCCTGGCTCCCGAAGCCCCCCTTGGTGTGAGGAATGGTGGAGCTGGGCTGAGTTCCTCACCCACAGACGACCCCATCGACTGAGCAGCTCTCCACCAGCTAAATGATTGATGCTAGCTTTAGCTAACTAGACTCCTGAGTCCTAAAACAACTATGGCTGGCTGGCCAGTGGGCTGCGGCCCGTCTGTGTTGGTATGCGTGCGTGTGTTTGGGTGTGTGTGTTATCAGCCCAGGAGACTTCGTACAAATAAATGTGCTGGAAAAGACGCGCAGTGTTTGTGTACGTTTGTGAGAAAATGTGCTTGTGGCTATAAAAGTTTAAAATAGCAAGACCTTTTAAGTAGTTTGGAAAATCGTGTAGAGAAGGTGAGAGTCGTTGCATTTCTGTGAGCGCAGCGAAAATCAGAAGTTTGCATACACTTTTTTTTATTGATTTAGGTGTTATTGTTGCTGGGTGGAATGTTGATACAGGAAATGTATTCGGTGAGTCTTAAAAACAATTACAACATTGCAGTTCATATTGTGGGCTTTCTATAAACCCCACAGGATAAAAATAATATGTACATACAGGCAGAAATACAGATGCACACAAACTATTATTTGGTTAATTGGACCTTAGTGTTCCAAGTTAATTATTACCCTGCTTTATGCTTTCCAAAAACAGGAAAGCATAAAGCAGGGTAATAATTAGCAATTTAAATGAACATCACAAGCTTTGTCAGAAAGAGTTGACAAAAACCCAGCAAGAGTCTGAAGACCGATGAAGAGTTTGGTTGAGCTTCAATCAAAATCAGTTCTAGGGCCTTGTTTACGTTTTATGTCTGGATTAATTAAAACCTCTTGTATCAAATAAAAAAATTATTGAAATTATTTGTTGTACAGTCCACCTTGGAATTTGCTTTAATTAATAAAGCCCAAAATCAAAATGAGATTCATGCTCATGTCGAGGGATTGTAAACGTCTGGCCTGCAATATATAAGCTCAGTTTTTTTGAGATTCTTCTTCAGTTAAGAAGAATCTCATATCCCATATACCCTGCAGTATGGAGACTGTACTTTCAGTCTCCATACTGCCAGTATGGAGACTACATGTACGGTACATGTTGGAGAAATTGTTACATTTAGGACTTTTTTATTTCAATGTAAGACAACCGAGCAGGTCCTGATGGAGACAGGCTTGTATCATAATAAGATTACAGGAAGGCTAACTGGATGAAGTGGATCATGCTTTGGTTCACCGGTTAGACTGCTAGCTCTTTTTTGAACCCCTGACTCTAATCGAACTGTCCATTTAGTAGCTATAAAAGCCAAAATGTAAACAAGGATTAGCTAAGACAAGAAGAGTCAAAAGGAAACAAGCTTTAATGTACCTGCACATTTAAAGTCACTTATCATTCCAAGTGACAGTAATGCAGCATGAAATCCACTGAAATGCACCATTCTCCAGAGATTTAAATTTTGGATCAGGTCGCTAACCTTTATTTTCCACTCAGCTCTGTACCCTGTACCCATTTATAACTATAATTGGTATATTTTTACTATCATTAGTGCAGGTCAATGGATCCATCTAGGGAACTTAAGGTTAGACATTCGCCATGGAAACCAGTCTTTCCTCTCATTAAACGGCAATTAAATTGGGTCAAGAAACCTTTCCTAACAAACCACATAGGTCCACTAACTTAAATTTCCTTGTCGTCCAACAGCCACGCTCTGTCTCGTGAGGATTTGTGATATTACCATAATGAAGGAAGCAGCTCAGCAGTGAAATATGAAGGCTGAGTTTGCTCTTAAAGCCCTTGCAGAAACTAGATATTGGGTTAAAGAAGTGTGTACTGTGTGCAGGAGAGACAAAGCGATGGAAAAACCTAATGTCCTCAGACTTGAAAACAATGTCTCACTTGCTGTTTTACTTCTGCCAGATGTGGACAAAGACCTGTTGTCCAAACCCAACTGGATAAAGACTCTTAGTCAACTTTTTTGGATCGTTCCTTGCACAGTGTCTTCCTGCAGCACACGTCAGTGACAACACAAAGACAAGACACGCTTAGAAAGAATGGAGCCTCTCAGTATTGTGAAATATTTTTAATTTTCCCACTCTGCTCAGTTTGAAGTCAGGACTCCCGAGGAGCTGAGAGACAGATCCAACCCGGCGACAGATGTTCTGTTGGTTTTCAGGTTTGCACTTCATTCGAAAGATGACGTGCTTCTTCACAAAGCGCTTTGACTTTCCAGCCTCAAAGATTTGTTTGAAAACGTTTGACTGGAATTAAGCAAGAATTTTCTCAAGGAAGATACATGCTGTAAACCCATACGGACGTGAGAGATCGGATGTCTTTTTTTTTTTTTTTAAACAGCATCAGTTTTTCTCACAGACATCCCTGGATTCTCTCACCGCCGCCCCTGCTTCTCCTTACTCTATCTCTAGCCTAAATGAAGTGTCTGCGGGGGTAGTTTGAGAGGAGATTAACGTATCCACGGGGGAAAAAAAGAGACTAAGGGGAGGAAGACTGAAGGAAACTTGAAGAATCCAGTTCATTTTAAAATAGACGTATTACTTTTTTTTTCCAGGTCTTGCTGAGGGGCACAAAAGCCTTTTGGTTCAACAGACAATATGAGATGTTACCCCTGAAAAAGGCCTGTGTGGATTTGAAAATAGTACTGAAAGATAATCATAGGTTATCAAACTGTTAAAATGAAACTAATTATGACAAACTTATACACAATTAGCTTGTGCATTTTGTGTGTTTCAGTGTATGTTATTTGCATTTACATGACAGATCAGTAGTGCTTCATTGTAACATGTCAGGAAAACGATACACACCAAATTTGGTGTAAATAAAATTTGTAGTCAACTCTCTTTACTCTGGTACCCTTAAAGAAAAAAACTGCTTTAATGATTATCTTAAAAAAATCATAGTAAGTAAATAAAATCACAATAAAAAAATACATTACACCTCTGTTTAATTCGATCTAAGTATAAAAAAACTTTTTGTAAAAAAATAGAAAAGAGAAAATCCTGGATAGGTCCAACACTAAGGTAGATGGAGAGCAGAGCAAGCCTGAAAGAAAAACCTGGTTGTAGAAGCTTTCAGACACACAACCAGAGCTACAATGAAACATAAAAAATAACGTGGACAGCTGAAGAATAAGTTTAAAACAGTGCATAGTTTTTAGAGATGTACTCCAAAATCCTTAAAAGTGCAACAGAAGCAGTGGACCTACGAGGTATCGACTCAAAAAGAATGAATTTAAACTTACAGTAACTTTTATCCCACTCCACAATTAAAACTTTGTGTTGGTGTCTTTCATAACATTACAGTGAAATAGGTTGAAGTTTTGTTTTTTTATGTAATGTGACAAAAGAGGTACTAATACTTTTGCAAAGGACTGAGTACAGTCAGTGCAGAACTTACAAAGTTGAGAAGAAAAAAAACATTTCAAGTAAAAGTAGGAGTTCCTTCAGCATGCACACTTACTGAAGCCATCAGAGTAAATCAAGCAGGAGGTGTGACAGACAATCCGTCAATTCACTCAGGTCGCAGTGTGCTACCAGCACCGAGCAAAGCTAAAATGGAAAGTCACCAACTGACCTTTAATGTGATACAGCACCAGCAACTCACCAAAGAAAGGTTGGAGAAGAACGGCCGCTGTGTGACTACGTGTGTGTGTGTGTGTGTGTGTGNTTGTTTTGTTTTTGTTTTTCGGTTAAGGAGCTATAGGTACATGTAACTTATGTCATTTATTTATGTCCTTTTATATCTAGTTTGTAAAATAATAGCCTAAAGTGAAGTAAATAAACGGGGTGCCAAGGTGCATTCTTATTAAAGTAGAAACTATGTGACTGACTCTGTGCCTTTTCTCTGCACACGGCCTCCGGTTCCTCGTGCATTTTCATCCAAACACTAGAAACACTAGTAGTACTGTAGAGACACAATGATCAGCTAAAGATTTCCAACTTTTAGTTTTTAGAAAGTTATGTTGCACTATAGCAGTTGGCATGGAAGGCATTACTAAAACAACAGCCTCCATTTAGTAAAGAAAGAAGACACTTACCTTAAGGTGTTAGTTGGGATTTTTTGAACTTCACTTTTAAGTGAGGTGGTTTTAAGCTGCACAGTGGTGCAGTTGGTAGAGCTGTTGTCTTGCAGCAAGAAGGTCCTGGGTTCGATTCCTGGCTACAGATCTTTCTGCATGGAGTTTGCATGTTCATGCATGGGTTCTCTCTGGGTACTCCAGCTTCCAGCTTTGCCCTGTGACAACACAAACAACATTAAGTAACTTAGTGGGGTCAGGCATGGGTGTAAGAAGATGGATGGGTTTTGAGGTATTATCTCTAATCGTTTCATAGACAGGTGTATCTGGAATTTACACATTGCAATACCAACTATTCAAAGTACTTTAGAGCTACTTTTCCCAGTGAACGTGGTATAAAATACACCTTTCATACTCATACATACACCAGCACGTATATATTGGTTGGCAGCCGGGGATTACAATAAGTCAAGTTTGAATTGTGGTTTGCTGAAAAGCAAGTCAGATGTATGCGATCGATATTCACATCAGTAGGACAATACGCTTTCTTAGTTTATTAACGGTCTACAAGTTTTGTCTCAAACGTAATGATGTTGTTACGCTTCCATCCATACGACATCTGGAAATGTTTTAATTTTTGGGACTCTGGCGTTAGGTTGGCTGATCATTTGTTTAGATCAGGTGGGACTCACCAGACGACCCGAATGTGAGTCGTCTTTTCTCTGTAAAATTGTCCACATTGAAGACTGTCCAAATGATCAGTTCTGCTCAAGTAGGCTAAACATTCTGCCAGTCATCAGTCTGTCCCCATTTTCCACTGAATCACATTGATCCATTTAGTAAGAGGGAAAAGGGTTAAAATAGCACATCAAGCAATCTACTTTGTTTTATACTTCTCACACTTACCTGACTTAACTGAAAGGAGAAACGCAGATTCTCAGAATGATAGAAATGGCCGCTCTTTTGGTAAGTTGAGGCTCCGTTCAGCACATGCTCAGCAGATAACATAACTCTGGAAGTCTCAAAGATTGGCCCTCGACTCCTGTCAGGCCTTTAGCCTGTTGCTTGTGCCATTTTCCGCTTGACAAAGAACTTGTGTGTTTGTGTGTAATCAGGACAGCATCTTCTTGCTCTCACTTCCAGCAGCGATAAAACTCTCATCGACTGACTCTTTGATTAAGTTTGGAGGAACGATAGTTTGAGGTGAGAAGGAAAGGACGGTTTTAGAAACAGAGCTCATGTAAACCTTGAGCCAAATTGTTTTTTTTGTTGTTGTTTTTTTCCACCTTCTACAACATCAGCAGTGAAAAGGCTTTAACAAGCATTAAACCCCTGAAGGTTGCAGAGGAAGCCGGCTGCTATCTGCCTCAGAGGAAAAGTATGCCTCCGCTGCAGACTGCTGGCAAGCTTATCGTGGAAGTAAAACAGAAGATTGGCCAGGCTGAGATTGATTAATTTCCTCTGTCTGAGAACACCCTTTTTGTTATTTTGATAAATTGAGAATTATTAAATTTATAGCTGAAAAGTTACTTAATGTTATTCTAAAGAGTGCTCCATGTGTCCATATCAAGTTTCCCCACAATTACAAAAACCTTTCTTTTTTATTCAAAAGTATGTATGCATAATATTTTCACATAGAATGACAGAAATAATGGGGGGGTTTTTTATTCAAAATGTTGCAAATTGTGATTTATTTCTCTTAATTTTCCACAGAAGTTGAATGTTCCACACAGGAAAATGCATTAAATCTAAAAAATAAAATAAAATAGCTCACTGCTATTTAAAAGACTTAAAATATTTCTTATAGTGTGCATTACAGCTATAAATTATTTTGTTTTAAAGACTCAGGTTGGTTTTGTAGCTGCAGGCAGATTTTTATCTGAACCAAATGTTAAAATGACTCCAAGGATTGTAAAGGTTTCTGTGTTAGACCAACACAAAATGTACACAACTCTTAAGTGGAAGGGAAATGTCAGATGGCTGTCAAAGGTGACTTAAAATAAAAATCTGGAAAAGGCTTTCAAGCCCCCTTTACTCTAAAAACCCCAAAGAAAATCCCAGATAGTCCAATTGCCTTCTGAAGAAACTGATTCTATGTGTAATTTAATCACTGTATGAATCCAGCCTCTGAGGTTTGTTGGAAAACATTAGTGAACTAACATCATCATGAAATCTTAATAATACTACGTAGGTCAGGAGGAAAGAGAGCGTTTATCCGAGAAGCAACCAAGGTGTCCATGGTAATGATGGGGGAGTTGCAGTGAGCCACAGCTCAGGTGGGATTATCTGGTAACAGAACCAGCATCACACACTCCACTCCACACATCTGGATGCAGTGGAAGAGAAAAAAAGACAAAAATCGTTGTTAAAACAGAGCCTTAAGAAGTCTTTTTAAGAAGCAAAGTTTCCCACAGGTCGTGAATGGGACACATCAACCGTATGGTAGAATGTGTTCCTGTCAGCTGAAAACAAAACTGTAGGGAATGTCAAACCAAGACTCCACAAGGCCCTGAACGCAACATCCCAGAAGTGCAACATGTTGATGGCAGCTATGGGGAGGCTTTTCTTCAGCAGGGATGTGTAATCTGTGAGGATATTATGGAAATATGCATGGAGCTAAATGAGGATAATCCTGGAAGAAAACCCATTAGAGACTTAAAAAAAAGACTTATGACTGAGATAGGGTTTTGTCAGATGGTTGTCAAAGTTGTCAAAGGTGACTTTGACAACCATCTGTTGTCCAACAGGACAACAGGACAACAACCCAAATAATACAGCCAAAGTGGCAATAAACTGGTTTAAATCCAATCATCTTCATATTTTGGAATAGCCCAAAGTCCAGACCTGATGAGATTTACACAATTTCTAATTGAGCTACTTTGAAAAGAAGAATGTCTTTAAAAGAAAAATCAGTCTCTGAATGAAAAAGCCTATAGAAACATATATTGAAAGACCTATATGTATAAAGCTAAAGGGATAAACAAACACAGTTCAGAACTAGAAAATGTGCTAAATGTGCTAAGAGAACCAAATAAGGACACAAAAACAATTGATAAGACCATTTTTAAATCCCAGAACAGAGAGAGCAAGATAAAACAATCCAGACACCACAATTTTAGACTTACTTTACTAGAACGTAAAGTAAGTCAAAGAAAAGTTCAGGTGGCTGAGAGTCAGCTGGCATGTTGCTCTTTTCCTCACACAAACAGTTTCATCCAAAACCTCATTCAGACAATGTGGCTTGGTTAAGAATAAAACACAGATGGTGAGGAAAACAAACCCACCGTTGTGTTTTACAGGAGACTTATTTAAGACGCTTTGAATTTATGATAAAAACTCTGACATACCATTTCATTTTTAACCAGATCTCTCTTTTTATTAGGTTTGTTTGTCACTACTAAAACTCTCCCAAACACAGCGAGGCTCTGAATGAAATTCTGACTGATTAGAAATGCAGTCCAGAGGCAAGCAGGACAAGAAGTTTTTTGCCAGCAGTTCCACTGATTACAGCATCCGATCATCTTAAACCCAGAACGTCTGTCATTTCTAAGCCTTGCCAGAATTCTGTTACAAATTCTGTTCGAAGGAGGCCTGCAGCCTGAGGCTACATTTTCATTTCCTCATCCTCAGAGGGACACTCCAGAGACATAATTCACTGACTGGTGTCTTACCTTTACACTTACGTTGAACCACAATTTACTTTTTTTGCCTTAACTCTGAGGATAGTTGTTACATGTTACATGTTTTATCATTTATGCAGGTTTCTTGGTCAATCTAGTTCTTCAAATTCTTATTTTTCTGAATAATTGTGGTAAATAATAAAGCAACTATAGAAAATAACTCACAAAGGACTTTGTAATTGTAATTTACGCCTACCTGTAGCCATCCACTGTGGATCACCAGGACTCTCACAGTGTGCCCCTGTGCAGCCCAGAGCTCATTGTCCACACTAATGCTGATAATAACACTCTCATTCACTGAGGTGCTGCAGAACACACAGCAGGTTATGAAAATTGCAGACCAGATCATGAGCAGTAGTAGAAAACAACAAGACCTGATCTAAGAAAACCAGTATTAATAAATTATGTTTTCTCCATTTGATAATGTTTCTCAAGGAAGCATAATCATGCAAATCTGGACTTTATTCTTTCTTTTTTCCTATCTCCTCAGTATATAGTGCACATAACTACATCAAAATGTTGTAGTTTGGGTGTACACACCTCTGTAAAGTAAAATTTGTTACGTATAAGAAAAGAAAATCAGATTTTTTTCTAAACTTTTCGATTTGCAATGCAGCCCGCAAGCTGTAAAGCCTTACTGGGAACAATACTGACATATTTTTGGAGCAAAACTAAAAACTAACAAACTAAAATACTGTGGCTGCATAGGTGTGAAATCTGGCTACATACCTGTGTTTACTACCAGGCAGTACACACCTTTCATCACTCCAAGTACCTCTGAATAGTTAGGGAAAGTTTTGCTTCACCGTTTGCTTTTCCTCACATTCTCTTACTTGTATCTCAAATTACCGACCACAGAGTTTCCAAATCGTCAGAGAGCTCTCACTGTTAAAAGGTTAGTGGAAGGGAACAAAAAAATATCAGTGACTCCCCATGACATTATCAAGAACTTAACCTACCTCCAAAATTGAGGAAATGGCAAAAATAAAACTCATTTGAGAGACTTCCAAAAATCTGCACGCTCTGATTAAACCAAAGTGAAACCTTTTAGCTAGTACTCTTAAAAATGTGCTTAGCATAAAAAATGACACTTCAGTTCATAAAATGACCACACCACACTGAGGTGGAAGGAACTATAAAATCATGTTTAGCCCTAAAGACACCTTTGTCTTGAGTACAAATGCAAAGACTTATGGCAGGTCCCCCTAAATTAGTTTCTTTTTAGGGGTCGGACTCCAACGTCAAGTGAAAGCAAACAGTCAAACCCGATTACGCCCACACAGCTCAGAAGCTCAATGGTTTTGTCAGACAATTTAATTAAGAAACCGTAAGGTGAAGTGCTTGCCCTGAAAACAGGCTTAACTCCTGCCGCTCAGCACTGTCACTTCAATCTTTTTGACTAGGTCACTTTGTTTCGTAATTAAATTTCCTGATTTCAGATAAAACCCTCTCTGTTGGACCTCTGAGCCACTCACAATGGGGCGCAACCCTTCACACTTATTTTGTCTTTTGTGTTGTCATTATTGAGTGCATCCTTAAATCCATCCAATATTAAAATCTTTAATCCAGCCCACCAGTGTTAGTCACAAAAAGTGTCTTTTCTTAAAGAAAGAGATAATATGGGTGGGTTTGAGGAGGAAAAAAAATGTTGATGTTGGGATGCTCATTTGAAAAATAAAAGGGTGGAAGAAAATTGCAAACAACCAGAAAAAACCTGACTTGTAAAATGCCTCAGAATATTGATTTGGGGGCTTCCATTAGAGCTGGTCCAGCATGTGACCTCAGAGGACCTTTGATTGACAAGGTGGAGCACCTGAGAGGATAGGCCCAAAGCAAAGTAAAAGGGAAGTGAAGCATGCTTGAAATAAAACAAAAAACAAAAAAAAACAAGAGTAAAACCTGACAGGACAACAGCAGGTCTAACTTGAAACCTCTCACCATGTCCCCACCAAACACTCTAACATATATTTAAAATTAAATTAATGGAAAGTAAGCAAAGTGAAATAGAGAACTAAGAGAAAGAGGTAAACAAATACTATTGGTTAAGTCAATACAAATTCAGAACATTGTGTTTGGATCTCCACAGATGTTATCCACTGTAAAGTATCTTTGTCTTAATGGTTGCTTGTTTAGCTCTATTACTACCTGAACAGCCTGGATTCAGCGTATATCAGATTTGATTTCTTGAACTACTGTACAGTAAAAACGTCGCATAAGAGTGATGCAAAGGTGGTTAAATTTAGCAATTTAGCATTTAATGGAACGGTTAAATCTATTTAGTCTGCTGGGACAAATGATTTAAGTACTTATTCCAATTTCTGAAATCTCATTCACATAAACACATTGTTTTGTGTCACCTCGTAAGCTGGATGTAATGATCCATATCTTTAAATGTTTTGATTATTTTTTCTGATTAAAAAAATATGTAAACAAAAAAAAGTTCATTTTCAGTTTTTTATGTAAATACTTGAAATTTGCATGCAAGGTTTTCATAGAATGATAATCTCATACCCGCCAGCACCTAAAACACAGTAAAAACAGTGAAGCTAAACCATTTTTAGATCGATAATATGCATCAGTGTCATCAGTGTTTACAGAAAATATTTTATTATTTTCAAATTAACAGCTGCAGCAAACCTGGACAACCAAAGAGTTAGAGTTGATTTAAGTCCACAGACACCAGATCAACAGCAAGAAGAGCCTTGGGGTGAAGCAGATTTCGTAACTTTCACCACTTGCTTTGTGCAGGAGACCTTCTGTCTCTCCAGAAGCAGGACCCCGTCTGATTGTGGGTCTCCTGGGAGAACGTGGAGCTTTATCAACCTAACCACACTAATCTCTCCTCTAGGCCAACGGGAGTCGCTGGGTGGTCTGTTCCCAAATGAACCCAACCGAAGGACGCCTACTTGACCACTCGATCTTCTTATCCTGAACAACTGGCCACACTGCTGGCCCCACCTGATAGACTAACCTTTAACTTTTCTCAAAGTGCGTACACACGCTGAACAGAACCAAATCAGCACAAGCAAACATGCTAATCTCAAACGCAAAACACGTTTTCCTTCCACCAAATCTCAGAGTGCTAGGGGTTACAAGGATTTTTGCCTCTATTCTTGCAAGAAAGGAGAAGGTTAATCAAGCCAGCCCTTACTCCCCTCTTTCTCCTGACCCCCCCACAGGGCCTGGATGGGAGCCTGATGAAGGTTCAGCAGGCTATCAGCTCCAGCAGAAACCTTGTTATCACAGCGAGAACTATCTGAAAGACTGAAATGGACAGACAGCTATGTATATATAGAAAGACAAAGGCAGAAAATTGAAAAATAGAA
The DNA here is from genome assembly GCF_000485575.1 of Poecilia formosa. Lineage (NCBI taxonomy): Eukaryota > Metazoa > Chordata > Actinopteri > Cyprinodontiformes > Poeciliidae > Poecilia > Poecilia formosa. Next base: position 1,334,855 of record NW_006800077.1, read on the forward strand.
GTTGAAAAAAAAAACTATTGGAGAACTTTTGAGATATTCAGGTTATTCAGTTCAAATCTTTTGCCTCCAAAGACGGTTTTTTTTTTCTTTATTTAATTTAGAAAGTTGACACTGAAAAGTAATATGAGAAAATGATTGGGTGAACGACACTGAGGGTGGGGGGAAAAAAAAGACACATTGTGACATAACAGCTATCCATCTTCTACTGGTTTGATCTCTGGTGAGAAAAAGGAGTGTAAATAAAAGGAGACAAAAAGCTGGGTAATACCATCGAGAGTCAGGCTCAGGGACTTTCTCTGTCCGCCACGGCTTTGGCCTTTGGACTGATGACAGCAGTCAGATTTGCATCAGAGCTCACAGGTGTGAGACATATGCACAAACATATGTCTCTCTATCTTCACAAGGACTTCCATTAATTTTTGCCTAATCCATACGCAGCACGTCTTCTTACAGGGTCCGGGGTTTGGCCCTACAAGATGCAGCGGGTCCTCATAATGTAGTATTTGTTAGGAAAATGGTCCTTACAGTGTATCAAATACATGGCCACACACACACACACGCACACACACACACACGCATTCACTGCTAAGGGCTCATTCCTTACAGTTTTAATCCCCATTTTTCAGCAGGTTGGAGAAAGGAATTAAAATAGCGGCCATACGGGGAGGGATTGTAGTACAACATTGTGAGATAAGATCAAAACTGTAAAAGTGCAGTATGTCAAAGCTTAGCAGCGCCTTTCAACAAAAGTATTCGTCCATGTCTCAGCGTTGTTTGCTAAAATGAGATATGAGGGTTTATAAAGAAAGATAATGTGGTTTTACATTTCACATTGCGAATGGATTACAACTTCAACTCATTGGCCAAAACAAATACCATCCAGACTCAAGATTTGCTTTGGTTTTATTGGGTCATAAAACACTGAACATATTACAGACTTTTTATGGCCACAGTATATTGCAGGATCACAGCGATTCCACGAAGCGATCCAAAAGCATAGTGCAAAATTCTTCCGTTAAAACTTGCAAGTCATAACAATTTGACGGACTAAAGAAATATTGTCTGAGTACAGGTCATTTTGGACCTTCAACAAATGTAGCTTAAATTGTTTTATGAGGTTCTTGAGTAGGAAATGGAAACGGTTACACGGAAAGATTTTAATCACATACTAATCTTGGGGAATTTCATACCTGCTCTGGTAACTAACAACTTAAAGTCATTTTTTTATAATCTACTTCAAGTAAACTGTTACAGTAAATATGTGCCAGCAGCAAGTTGCTTAGACTTATTTTGTTTTGATTAGTGGTCATATTTGAGGTAATGTTAGTTATATTTCTCAAGAGTTGGCTGAGAAATATAGGATCAGAATCAAAATAATGGAATATGGTTTAATAAATCAATTGTAATGCAAATCCTCAATATGCCATGAAATTTGAATTATTCATAAGTAGTTAAGAACATTGGTTCTGGATGGTTTGTTTACAGGAGGGATGAACAAAATGCCAATGCTTTGATACAAAATAGGGGTACAAATTATAGCAGAGGTAAACAGCTACGCAAAAGTTTGGGAGACTGGAATACTGGTGTTCAAGCTACGACATAAAAGATTGAGCCGTTTAAGATACAAAATTAAACAAAGCAAATCAACAAAGACCAGTGAAAATGATAAAAGGTTTCCAGGTCAATTTGCCCGTTCCACGTTGCATATTTCCATTTTCTACCTACCCATTACTTAAACCATTGAATATCAGTTGACTTTTCTTTATAATAAATAAATCAAAAGTACCTAACTTTCACAGAATCGTTTCTGAAAACTTTGTATGACACCTTTGCTGTTACAAAAATATGACCAAATATGATCAAACCAAAAGAACTTTAACCATCCCACAGCTGGTAGACATTATTCTATAGAGTCATATAACCACAGGTTCTTATGTCATTTTTTTAGTTCATGCATACATCAAGGTTTTAGCCAGAAAAAAAAAAGAAAACACTTTGGGAATTATCTTCCTAAAGAAAAAGTGGCATAATGGCCTCTTTAAAGCAGAGAGAAATAAAAGGTGATTCAGTATTTTTATACAGTTTGGGGTTCTCAACACTCAAACTGCTTTCCCAGCCCAGAACAAGTTGTAATGCATTAATTCCCATATCGCCTGCAAGTACAGTATGGAGCGCAAAGAGTTACTTGCAGGCTGGGAACAGCTGAAGTCCCTCAGTGATCCCAAAAAAGGTCAAAAGCAGGTAGAACATTAAAGCCTTGCTAAATTAAGACGGATCAGCCAAACCAGAGATCGCATATGGGGATGTGAGGAAGACGTATGCTTTTCAGACACGATAAATAAGAGCTTGTGTTCTTCACACAGTTAAAATGAGTTGTGAATAATGAGCATGCAGTGAGAACTTCGAGTAAGCGAGGCTGTCATTTGCTTGCATATTTCTGAAACATTTTCTCTCCTCTGGTCTCAGTGAACTAGCGTCATATTTAAGACATCATCCGCTCTCTGAACTCGGGGGCCCCTGCAGTCCTGGCTCCCGAAGCCCCCCTTGGTGTGAGGAATGGTGGAGCTGGGCTGAGTTCCTCACCCACAGACGACCCCATCGACTGAGCAGCTCTCCACCAGCTAAATGATTGATGCTAGCTTTAGCTAACTAGACTCCTGAGTCCTAAAACAACTATGGCTGGCTGGCCAGTGGGCTGCGGCCCGTCTGTGTTGGTATGCGTGCGTGTGTTTGGGTGTGTGTGTTATCAGCCCAGGAGACTTCGTACAAATAAATGTGCTGGAAAAGACGCGCAGTGTTTGTGTACGTTTGTGAGAAAATGTGCTTGTGGCTATAAAAGTTTAAAATAGCAAGACCTTTTAAGTAGTTTGGAAAATCGTGTAGAGAAGGTGAGAGTCGTTGCATTTCTGTGAGCGCAGCGAAAATCAGAAGTTTGCATACACTTTTTTTTATTGATTTAGGTGTTATTGTTGCTGGGTGGAATGTTGATACAGGAAATGTATTCGGTGAGTCTTAAAAACAATTACAACATTGCAGTTCATATTGTGGGCTTTCTATAAACCCCACAGGATAAAAATAATATGTACATACAGGCAGAAATACAGATGCACACAAACTATTATTTGGTTAATTGGACCTTAGTGTTCCAAGTTAATTATTACCCTGCTTTATGCTTTCCAAAAACAGGAAAGCATAAAGCAGGGTAATAATTAGCAATTTAAATGAACATCACAAGCTTTGTCAGAAAGAGTTGACAAAAACCCAGCAAGAGTCTGAAGACCGATGAAGAGTTTGGTTGAGCTTCAATCAAAATCAGTTCTAGGGCCTTGTTTACGTTTTATGTCTGGATTAATTAAAACCTCTTGTATCAAATAAAAAAATTATTGAAATTATTTGTTGTACAGTCCACCTTGGAATTTGCTTTAATTAATAAAGCCCAAAATCAAAATGAGATTCATGCTCATGTCGAGGGATTGTAAACGTCTGGCCTGCAATATATAAGCTCAGTTTTTTTGAGATTCTTCTTCAGTTAAGAAGAATCTCATATCCCATATACCCTGCAGTATGGAGACTGTACTTTCAGTCTCCATACTGCCAGTATGGAGACTACATGTACGGTACATGTTGGAGAAATTGTTACATTTAGGACTTTTTTATTTCAATGTAAGACAACCGAGCAGGTCCTGATGGAGACAGGCTTGTATCATAATAAGATTACAGGAAGGCTAACTGGATGAAGTGGATCATGCTTTGGTTCACCGGTTAGACTGCTAGCTCTTTTTTGAACCCCTGACTCTAATCGAACTGTCCATTTAGTAGCTATAAAAGCCAAAATGTAAACAAGGATTAGCTAAGACAAGAAGAGTCAAAAGGAAACAAGCTTTAATGTACCTGCACATTTAAAGTCACTTATCATTCCAAGTGACAGTAATGCAGCATGAAATCCACTGAAATGCACCATTCTCCAGAGATTTAAATTTTGGATCAGGTCGCTAACCTTTATTTTCCACTCAGCTCTGTACCCTGTACCCATTTATAACTATAATTGGTATATTTTTACTATCATTAGTGCAGGTCAATGGATCCATCTAGGGAACTTAAGGTTAGACATTCGCCATGGAAACCAGTCTTTCCTCTCATTAAACGGCAATTAAATTGGGTCAAGAAACCTTTCCTAACAAACCACATAGGTCCACTAACTTAAATTTCCTTGTCGTCCAACAGCCACGCTCTGTCTCGTGAGGATTTGTGATATTACCATAATGAAGGAAGCAGCTCAGCAGTGAAATATGAAGGCTGAGTTTGCTCTTAAAGCCCTTGCAGAAACTAGATATTGGGTTAAAGAAGTGTGTACTGTGTGCAGGAGAGACAAAGCGATGGAAAAACCTAATGTCCTCAGACTTGAAAACAATGTCTCACTTGCTGTTTTACTTCTGCCAGATGTGGACAAAGACCTGTTGTCCAAACCCAACTGGATAAAGACTCTTAGTCAACTTTTCGTTCCTTGCACAGTGTCTTCCTGCAGCACACGTCAGTGACAACACAAAGACAAGACACGCTTAGAAAGAATGGAGCCTCTCAGTATTGTGAAATATTTTTAATTTTCCCACTCTGCTCAGTTTGAAGTCAGGACTCCCGAGGAGCTGAGAGACAGATCCAACCCGGCGACAGATGTTCTGTTGGTTTTCAGGTTTGCACTTCATTCGAAAGATGACGTGCTTCTTCACAAAGCGCTTTGACTTTCCAGCCTCAAAGATTTGTTTGAAAACGTTTGACTGGAATTAAGCAAGAATTTTCTCAAGGAAGATACATGCTGTAAACCCATACGGACGTGAGAGATCGGATGTCTTTTTTTTTTTTTTTAAACAGCATCAGTTTTTCTCACAGACATCCCTGGATTCTCTCACCGCCGCCCCTGCTTCTCCTTACTCTATCTCTAGCCTAAATGAAGTGTCTGCGGGGGTAGTTTGAGAGGAGATTAACGTATCCACGGGGGAAAAAGAGAGACTAAGGGGAGGAAGACTGAAGGAAACTTGAAGAATCCAGTTCATTTTAAAATAGACGTATTACTTTTTTTTTCCAGGTCTTGCTGAGGGGCACAAAAGCCTTTTGGTTCAACAGACAATATGAGATGTTACCCCTGAAAAAGGCCTGTGTGGATTTGAAAATAGTACTGAAAGATAATCATAGGTTATCAAACTGTTAAAATGAAACTAATTATGACAAACTTATACACAATTAGCTTGTGCATTTTGTGTGTTTCAGTGTATGTTATTTGCATTTACATGACAGATCAGTAGTGCTTCATTGTAACATGTCAGGAAAACGATACACACCAAATTTGGTGTAAATAAAATTTGTAGTCAACTCTCTTTACTCTGGTACCCTTAAAGAAAAAAACTGCTTTAATGATTATCTTAAAAAAATCATAGTAAGTAAATAAAATCACAATAAAAAAATACATTACACCTCTGTTTAATTCGATCTAAGTATAAAAAAACTTTTTGTAAAAAAATAGAAAAGAGAAAATCCTGGATAGGTCCAACACTAAGGTAGATGGAGAGCAGAGCAAGCCTGAAAGAAAAACCTGGTTGTAGAAGCTTTCAGACACACAACCAGAGCTACAATGAAACATAAAAAATAACGTGGACAGCTGAAGAATAGGTTTAAAACAGTGCATAGTTTTTAGAGATGTACTCCAAAATCCTTAAAAGTGCAACAGAAGCAGTGGACCTACGAGGTATCGACTCAAAATGAATGAATTTAAACTTACAGTAACTTTTATCCCACTCCACAATTAAAACTTTGTGTTGGTGTCTTTCATAACATTACAGTGAAATAGGTTGAAGTTTTGTTTTTTTATGTAATGTGACAAAAGAGGTACTAATACTTTTGCAAAGGACTGAGTACAGTCAGTGCAGAACTTACAAAGTTGAGAAGAAAAAAAACATTTCAAGTAAAAGTAGGAGTTCCTTCAGCATGCACACTTACTGAAGCCATCAGAGTAAATCAAGCAGGAGGTGTGACAGACAATCCGTCAATTCACTCAGGTCGCAGTGTGCTACCAGCACCGAGCAAAGCTAAAATGGAAAGTCACCAACTGACCTTTAATGTGATACAGCACCAGCAACTCACCAAAGAAAGGTTGGAGAAGAACGGCCGCTGTGTGACTACGTGTGTGTGTGTGTGTGTGTGTGTGTGTGTGTGTGTGTGTGTGTGTGTGTGTGTGATGAATTATGGCCAGCTCTTGTGGCGACATTTGGGAAGTTGAGAGGCAAGGCCTGGTGGATTAAAACAACTTGCCTCTGTGAGCACTCTCGAGGAAGGCTTTAAAAAGTTTCAATGTCTGCAAAAGAGCAAAAAATACCCGACAGCTTTAAAAGCAACGATGTTAAAATCATCCACGGAAAGACAAATAAAGAACACGAACCACAAGAACAATAAAATGTGGAAAATAAAACATGACTTTGGAAGTCTAACCCTGAGAAAGCAAACTGTGGCTTTGTGGGCTGACGGCTGGTTTGAAGCTCTGAACCTTCAGATACACTCTTCCTCTGGCGTTTTCCAGCAGGTCGCGACCTCTCTGACCTCTAACCAAGGTGCCTGCTACATTTGAATACCTGCATCTGACAACCAGGGAAACTGGCCCAGTCATGGTGAATGGAGAGGAAGTTTCTATTTGCCTCGGTGGTACGAAAAGAAATCTGACGGCATTCCAGCTGGGAGTCGAGAAATCCCAGGGATGACTTTCAGAGTAAAAACATATTTATGTTTGTTTAAATGTACTTTATGAAGCCCATACAACTTAAATGAAGTCAAATGAAGATACGGTGGAAGAAAGTGTGAAGTATGAACATTTATACATTTATGATAAACTTGTGTTACTATGAGGAACAAAACTTGAGTAATATTCTTGAAATCTACGTCCTAAAGCAAGTGGTTCTCAAGGCCTAATATAATTATGCCCAACCAAACTCCAGCAAGAAAATAATGAAGAATGCTATATTCGTCTAACAGTACAGATTTACAGCCTGCTCAGATAATACAGACCTAACAAGCAAAATAAATTGAGTTTTTCTACATACACATGACCAAACTTATTGTTTGAGTCAGTTCTTACACAGACATCCAGTATTTTCAAACGGCATGGGGAAGCGAAACTTGATGTTTTCAACTTTACAAAAAAAAAAAAAAAAGCATCTCGGTATGGCTTGAAATGTACACAATACACTACACCACTGCACTGCAAAATCTTAGAAATTTACACAAAAAAACAACCTTTTTTGGTAACATTTTATTATTAAAAGGATGTAGCAGATAAAAGGACAAGATTTACATTTTTCCCTTTTCACAGTTTCAACAAGAAAACATTGTCTTGTTAATGCTTGGTTCTCTCTTTTTATGTCGGGTAATGCGAATATTGACTTTTTTCATTTGTTTATCCCTTTCATGAACAGATTCATCAAAACTAACCAAATCCCCTGTTTTGCTTATGCATTTTTCCGAGTGCGAGAAAAGTTGTGTGAGTAAACAGGATCATTGTGGGTCTAGGCATAAAACACAGAGCTGCGTTCGGAGACAGTGAGTGGAGGAGCTGCTTATCGGAGATATCATTTGTGTCGGTTGAAGTGAACGTCTATCGATTTACATCCAGCACCGTTGTGGGCCGCAGTGAGACCTCATGCATAATTCATAAAGAACCTCTGAAAGAGCCATAAATACAGTCGCTGGGCTCGTCAGCAGAGCACAATCTCAGCACTTCTGGTTGCTCAGCGCCGCTAGTTAGCCGAGGAAGTGCTTAGACGAAGGGATGAGGAAAAAGAGGAGATGGAATTAAGATGATAAAACGGTGTTCTCATTTTTCCACTGACTGGTAATTTATTTTTTCCCCCCCGCATTTAATTTGGATTTGTAAGCTGCCTTTGAGGAGTAATGCTCCTGTGGGCCTCCTTGATAACTTTTTCAAGAGGGCTGAAATCTAATCTTATTTGAAGTTGGACGAAATAGTTGTTGAGGCCATCGGTTCAGCCGGTGCTGCTTTGATGACCTGGTGGATTTACGCGAGTCGTAAAGTGGCCACTCGCCTTTTATTCTTTTCACCTCGCCTTTACGATGTTGACGGGCTCAAGAGACTGAGTTATGGGCTTTGTTTGGGACATAAGGAAAATAAAAACGCAATACACCTGAACAGTTTCAGAGTCGTCGAGACAGATTGTATGCTTTCCATGTCTTGTGAATTTATGGGGGGGGCCGGTGAGGAACAGAGGCGGCCCAGGGTTGTATGAGGCCTTAAGCAGAATTTGATTGGAAGCCCCGTTTCTAGTTAGACTCATAACCCTCCAGCTGCAGCAGCAGCAATAATTACATCTCTGGAGATGCGCTGATCAGAATTCTGTGGAGGATTTCCATTTCTGGGCAAAGCGTGGGCCTGCTTCTCGTTTCTCTTTAAGGCTTTACCAGACAAAGGTAACGGTAGTTAAAAAGTTTTCCATAGCCTTCCAGCTTTGAACAAAAAAGTGAAACATGTCACAGAATTTAGCTTCCTCTTTTAACAATTAGAATGGGAAGCGTCACTAAAACAGAAGTTTTAAGGTGAATTCTCAGGAGAATGTTGATCTTTATTTTAACTCTGCATTCAAAATGATAAATAGATGAGAAATTTCAGTGTGAAACCAGCTGATTATGAGTTACTCCCAATCAAGATGAAAATCGGTGAATTCTGGTCATTAACAACATTTGAAGTGTGAGTTTTCTGCGTGAAAATAGGTAAAATAGGTAAAAAATAATGTACACTATTTCTTTCCTATGCATTACTTCCATTCTAAGAAATAAGCCATGTTATGCTTATGTATGTTATGTGCATCAGTTGTAGTAATGTATTTTCCGGCATTCTGTTGATAATTGGTCAAAAAATGCTCAATTCTCACACATAATTGGATATTATTACCTGAATTATTTTGCACATAATTCTGTTTGGTTGTTATTCACATTTGGAACAGCTTGCTCATGAAACATAACTTAACGTAAGCCAAGATCAATCTTCTGATGATAGACATTTATGAGACTTAAAAACCAACTTTTCTTTGCAGAAGACTGCACAGCTTAGAGGCAGTTACTCTTATCAGTCACATAAATATCACCCTGCAACAATTATGTTCCTGGACAAATTTGTGTTTCTGTGTATTAAAACTTTGTACAGTAGTGAATAAAATAGCTCTCCCATAACATAGAAAAAAATTACAATTGCATTTTATATATTCCATGTGCATTGCACATGGCCCTCATCAAGAAAGTGATGCATTTATCAGAGTTATCACGCGGCTGTAAAACCGGTCTGAATCTGTCCATAGTGTGACCTCTGCTTTCTGTGTCTGTGACCCAAAGGTAGCACCTTAAAACAGCCGCTGTCCTGGGGGAAATCTTCATGCCTTCGTAGAACAGAAAGTTCTGCAGAGGAAAGGGGGAAATCAGGTTTCTTCTGACTGCAAGCAATATTAACAGTTTGAAATGACCCAGCCAAAGTCCCAAATTGAATTTGATGGAGAAACAGCTGAGGGAACTAAAGACGGACCTCATTACTATAGATATAGCCTAAAAGCACAAGTGGAACCGTGCAAAAAGCTGGTCAGCAGTTTTAAGAAAAGGTTTGTTTGTTTTTTTTGTCTGGAATGGAATACAGATTAAATCCATCACACTGAAGAAATTCTTGGATGTTTGGTGGCTGGATGCATGATGGCTACATGACTGATTCTGAGAAACTGGAAAAGTCCAACAAGCCTCAGACAGTAGAATGGAATGAGCTCATGGCAGAGTATGCTTCGTTTGAACCACTGCTAAGATAAACAACATCTAGGTTAAAAAATAAATCAAATATGACGGACATTTTTCTCCATCACAAGTCAGAGAGCTCACCATACATCTGTATGTTTAGGATCTGCTTTTGTGTGTCTGATATGATAAAAAAAAAAAAAAAAATTCAATAACATTTCAAACGAATCCCCCAAAACAATAGAATTTACTCTCAATACGTAGAAGGCCCCTTATAATTACTTATTAGCTGACTAATTGATGATTAAACAGTGCTGTGTAATCTCAAGGCCCTCTCATTCGCTCCATTTCTCTGCGCGCCTCATAAACATCCTGCTGCTGTATAATGATTATTATATATAAAAGTCTTCTAACAGCTTTCTCTGTGTTTATTCGCGAACAGCAGAATTTGTGAGATCTGGATCCATGTTTCCACTCAGGATACTCGAAATCCAAACACTCAATACTGGTGTTAACGCCAGGGCTGAACAGAACCGCAGTAGAACCAGACCTTGTTGTATTTAATTTTTTTGTGTTGTATTGGTGGCTCGACATTGTTTTGGATTAAATCAGTAAAACCCTTCTGAAGGCCCAGGTACCGAACGCTTGACCCACCACTGGTATTCTGTGTGAGAAATCAAACTCTCATGAAACTTAAATCGAAGTGAGGAAAAAGGTTTAGGCTGAAGCATTTATTACTTTACCTGTTTTAGGTCTAGTTGTCTTTTTAAACAGAACATTTTGACAGAAAAACAGTTAACAATACTTTTGTAGGTTTCATTTCCACATCCTCAATGACATATTTGATCTTATGATAACATAAGATAATAAGCATATGTTGTTGTTTTTTTGTTTTTGTTTTTTTTTTAACAAATTACCTCTATAGAGCAAAAATGAATCAAGTGAAATGCTTCTGAACATTACAAGGCAGAAACAGAGGAATGAATTTGCTGGTTGCCGAGAAAGATTTGTCAAACTAGAACAGGTACGGACAGAGGACTCTCCTCTTCTGCACAATACACACTCTGTTTGCCTCTGTAGTGGAACAAGCGCTGCCTAATCACCTGAAATACACACCGCTCCATTTCTCCAAGCAGCGTGTTTCCTTTAGACACTAAATCTCTCCACCACTCAGGTTATCACCTCACAATGACTCCTTCTCATCATCTTTCTCTGCAAGCTCACCGCCCCACCTCCACAGCCCAAGAGCGCATATATTCCTGCACAAAAAAAAAGAAAAGAAAGAAAGAACAAACCTTCATTTCAGCCCTGCTCCTCTCCACCATTAAGCAGTAAACGGCTGTTCTGTCCTTGAACATGAAAGTATGAGCGAGCCGGAGAGGTGGAGGAGGAGAGAGACAGCCGGAGAAGGAAAGCAAGGTATAAGAAGGAGCTTTTTCATAATGACAGTCAGCTTAATGAAAAAGCAGTTTGGGCTCGTATATCTGCCGTTCCCCGAGGTGCAGCCTCCCTATTGTCTCCGAGCCAAGGAGAGTCCGTGCCTGGTCAGGCCACACCGAGGAACGTCAGGTTAGGATGGGAAAGGCTAAAGCAGGTTGGGGGAGAGGTGGGAGGAAAAGTAGGGGAAAGGTGTGGGGGGGGCACAGTTTGAACTATAGCGAGGGAGGGTCAGGAAAGGATTGGCCTTGAGTGCGGTACACTCTGGGATATCAATCCTCCAAGGCGGCGCAGGAAGGACATCAGTCAGTGGAGCTGCAAACCGCAGAATGCAACGCATCGAATGCACAGTTACACACAAACTGGGCTCCGTGCGCCAACACAAATCTTCCCTCTTGTTTTTTTTTGTTTTTTTTTTTTCCTCTTTCCCCGTAGCGGCGTCAGATCCCTGCCCAACTCTCGGCTTTTTCCATCAACCGGTTCCGAGAACAAACACATAATGCCTAATTAACGGCAAACAAATACATCAAAGACGTCGGTACCAGCAGAGCGCGTGCACAAGTCCTAAGCTTATTTCCTTCGACATCACCGCAGTGTGACTGCATGACTCCGATGCACGAGGCTTTTTGTCCTGCTGCAGAGTGAATGATGCGGTCAATAAAGTTCAACAGCATGTGAAACAGCCTGCGTGGCTGCCACTCTGACGTGCTCATGTGATGAGCTGCTCGGATGAACTGGGCCAAGGGTATCTGCTTCAGTCGCATTTACACAAGGGAGCCTCTATCCACAGTAGAGCAAAAGTAGTTCTAGGCCAAGAAAGTTGGCTGTGTGCGCAAGAAACAAGAGACAAAGAAAGTATTAGTGCACGCAAATGAAATCAGGGAAATTGCAGAAGCATTTCCATCAATAAAATGTGCATTTGTGAGAGAGTGGGAATGTCAATGTGGGGATGTCTCACATTGCGTGCAAATAAAGCAGAAAACAATGACGAACATGAGGTGGTGGAATCAGAGCCGTAACCAGGAATCCAGTGGCCGTGTTTAAACCATCTTGGGGACCAGCATCTCCAGTGCGTATTTTTCCTCTTATTAGTGGGAGTTAATAAGTCATGTTCACCTGTATATTGAGAAAATGGGCAGACTTCTTTGAACTTCATTTCTGATTGTGGAAGAACATCATTAGCTATTGTTGGAAATGGGTTACAAACTTTATATTAATACTGATAACAGCAGGAAAACTCTGCTGTTTTTGTTTAATATTGTTTAATATGTTTAATATGATTGTTTAATATGTAATATTGAATCAATGGTGGATCACTTGCTTTTTACGTGACTGTTTTTGAGGTCTGTTTTCCAAACAGTACGATGATTCACAGGCCGGAGATTATATGGAACAGATTGATACTAAATGATGGTCAGTGGAAAAGTTGGAAAAGTGTTCAGAGATCAACTCTAAATCAAAATGTTTTCTCCTCCTGGTTTGGGATATGTTGTAATGGCAGTAAAAATGTTGAAGCCGATGAGTGTACTGCTTAATTATTCAGAAGAAAGTTCTAATATTCTGAGACAACAGTTCCTATTATTAGCTGAAACTGTGTGTGTTGGTTCAGTTCTCAGCTCTGGGAAAAGGTTCCTCACCTTCTTTTATTTCCTTGTTTATCTTCCTGATGTCCCTTTTTTGTAGAAAAGGTGTTACTTCCTCCTGCCCACTGGCCCTTTGGTTGCTGGATCACTCTGTATGTAACTTAGTCAAACTGAACTGTAGTTGTGCGCCCTTCATCTTCCAAGGTGTGATGCCACAGGACAGTACACTTCCCTTCAACTTTCAAGCTCCAAGGACTTTCATCGAGTCATTCCAGGGCAAAAAATACAGTTGTGCTAAAGCAAGATTTCAGGCAGTTCGACCATTTAATTATTTAACGTTAACGTCTAAACAAGGAGAAGAGGATTGATTGTTTATCTGCTACTGCATAGCCTTGAATATGTTATCTGCAGCACAGTGTTTGTGGGCCAGCAGTGCAGAGAGGTAAAGTGAGACGCAGCAGACAGGTACGTCTGGAATGCTGGAATGGAAATCGAATCTGCCCTCCTTTGTTCTCAATATCTCACTCCTCCACGCTTTTTTGCTTCTCAAAAGTGTGATTGTGCACGAATTACCAAACCACCTTACACCCACTTAAATGGCAATCCACTCATGAATACATTTTGATGGATATTTTTTTTGTCGTTTTATGTTTTTTGCCCGTCACTGAAAAGGCTGCTTGTCATGTAAAGAGGCGTGCTGAGTAAACAATTATCAAATCGTCTAATACCTTCTTGTATAAATCTTATTTGGTTCTTATCATTTTAAAGCAGTGGAGAAACCAAAACATGATAGGGCATAAGTACGAAGTAAAAAGATGCATTTATCTTCAAACTCAAGGGTGTGACATGCATTATTATACTATGACAAACAACACAAAAGATTCATAAATTAGAATTTGTAAAACATTGCAACACAAAGCAAAAGTAAAAGAAGTTTGATTTCCTCTGCTTTTCCCCTTTTATCCTGTGTACAATCTGCCGCTGACACCGCAAGGAAACCAGACCCACTGTTGCCGATGTCCTAAGCTGCCAGAGCAGGACACACACAAATATAATCCCGCCTTCCTACTCTGAGGTCCAAAGTATTTTTGCATGATTTGGAGTGGAAGTTAGATGGATAGATATTGGCTGCCTGGAAAATTGGACTCCAACTCAGGAGTTTTGAGCTGTATGACATAAATCTAGATCTAGGCGCTCCAAAAAGGTGCTTTTTAAAACATTTTTCACAAAAGCAGTGATTTTACAAAGTCAATATGCTCTAAAGCACAGGGGAGTTTTTTTTTTTTGTTTTGTTTTTTTTGACGTAATATTTCCGCTTTAGTGTGGAACTGAAAAAAAGTTCCACTGCTCTGCACGTAATGTAGAGCAGGTGTAGTCTACTTCTTTTAACCACAACAATAATTTTTCCATAGTAAAAAGAAAGCCGCTATTGTAACCTTAAACCCCAGCAGGTTATGGAGACCTGCTTAGTTTGAATTCAGGTGCAGAATTCCAAATCCCTGTTCCACCTCAGAGAATTCCCTGTAAACACAGGTGGAATGGAACGGGAACAGACCTCTCGGAAACATCTGACGTGAATGTGGCCAAACTGTGGCCCCTACTGAAACACGTTTGTCAATGCTGTATCAATATTCAATAATTAATATGACCTACAGCTTAATTCTGAGTTCTAATATTTACTTTACGCTGAAAACGTTGACGATACGATTCAGAACCAGCCTTGTCCTATCAGATTCCAGCAGTAGAACCACGATAGAATCAAAGAAGGCTCAGACGGTTTCCCATTTCCATCTCTCTCAGCTGGAAGAGAAGCTGGTTTCTGCTCTAGCAGCCATTAAGCCTGCCAAAAATTGCAATAATAAGCTGAAAGATTTGGTAAAGGTTTTGGATGTTTCTAATTTCTCTACTTTGGATTATTTAAGGAACCGGGTTAGACACAAAGTAAGATTTATGGAAAATCTCAAAAAAGGTTGATCAGTCCTCTCTGACTTACAAAACCTGCTTGATTGATCCAAAGCTTCTTTTTGTTTCTCCACCACTGGCTGCTCATATTTTATGATTTTCTCACTGAGATAAAGCTCCTTTTCCAACTTTTCTCTAACTACATTTAAACATGCTAGACAGACATATTTTAAAAACCATTCTAAAACTGGGTGAGGAGTGAGGAGTCATCATAAGGGTCTGGTCAGCCAATGAGAAGTGGACTTGGAGTAATGTAAGAGTTACGCAATCGGGTTATTTTCTTTAAACATCAAACAGACTTTTTTTGTTTCATAAAGGTCAACAATCTTTCACTGCTACCAAAATATGAACTCACTGGTTCTACGGTGATTTTTAGTCAAAGTTTCAAACATCTAATTACTTTATTGAACAAAACAGAGTCCCATTTATAAACGAGCAAGGCAACATTTTTAATGAGAGAAGGACTTCCAGCCACCTGTGAGAATAAGCAGCTGGTTGTTTTAACCAAACCTCTGGATCCGTGAGGACGCTTTGAACAAACTTGAAGGATCCTTCTCTTGAAGGTTCCCATCTGAAGAAGGGAGGCCTCGCAACACAAGATTCTCCTTTCATTTCATCTCTCTCGCTCTCTTTTATCTCTTCATGAATGTCAGCAGTAACTTTTTCATGCACTTAGGATCCCATTTAATAATAGCACTGAATTTCTGCCTGGGCCTTTGCCCCTGAAGTGAGTTCTGAAAACGTGGGAGTGCAGTAATATGCAAGTGCGCAATAAGAAACAGGGAATGTGTCTGCGGGTTGACGTGGCACTGCTGACCCCGAAACCTAAATGTGTGATAAGATGTAATGAATTTCTGTGGCCTGACATAAAACATACAACATTGACTTAGTGTTTACACTGCAGTGGAATGCCAGATACCCGGAGCCACACCCCTTCCACCAGCCGCACATCCACCCCCGTCCGCCTGCATTTCATGTGGGATGACCGCCGTCTCACACTGACACCCTCGCCCCGATAGAAGTTTTAAATTCACCGCATTTTATTTAGAATTTTTTACAGGGCTGTTAAACCGAGGGCAAGGTGTCTGGGTTTGCGCGTGCATATTGGAGACTGCTTTGTGCTGCGCATACAGCAAATAGCTGTGATTCTTTCCGTCCTTTCATCTGGTCGTTATCTTTATTGTCTCTGAATTTATTCATTTGCGAGTCGACCTTCAGGACTAACTTTATGTAATTGTTCCCTTGTGCCAGGATTGATAACTGGATTATGGGCTCAGCACTGAGTACACAAAGGCTTCTTTGATAAACGCAACACAGACAGAAAAAAGGAGGCCCGGACTGGAAACTGGGCCTCGCTGAAACCGCTGTGGATTACTAAATAAAAGAGCTATAAAACTCAGCCCTTTGGCTCTCACAGGGGAAAGCTTACACTAACACACAGCGGTAATGATTTTAATACCTATGTTCAGAGCAAAGGACCACACGCTGTAAATTACCAACCCTCCTCATGCTGAGATACTCCCCCAACTAGCATTTTGTCCATTTTTCTACTCTCTCAAGAAAAATATCCACAATTATCTCCTCTTTTTATGAAAAATAAAAAAACAACAATCCCTTTTGCATTTTTCTTTCTTTCAAATTGTTGGAACAGCATAAGAATTCCTTACTTTAACCATCTAACATCTTCAATGGAGTCGTCTGTGGAATGAGCTACACTTGGACTTTGTTTTACATGCTGAATTATTGTCGACAGAAATCCTTTTGTCTCTGCTGATCAGTCGCAGGCCTGCGAAAATTAAATGTCCGAGCAACGCTGGCATGCAGCGAGTCACGTCAAGCACATTTCAGACGCATCCAAGTTGCGTTCTGCTGGTTGGCAATTTAGATAAAATATGATAAGAAACAAAAAGCATAAGAGCAGAAAGTATGTCTCGGCATCTGTTCACCGTTAGCAGGAGAATAATATCAGGACCCTTCCTCTGCGTTGGACATGATTTCTGAGACAGGTTTGCTCCATTGGAAATGTTAAGGAGGGATTTTTCAGTGTTTTCATTGGCTAAGTTTCCTAAGAGCCTTGCAGTGCCTGCCACGTTTCCTGGCACCACTGGTATAGAAGTGTTAAAAGCCTTAAAATAAGTTCAAATCAATCGCTAATTTACAAAAATCTAAAAATTTTTTGGTACGTCTGCTACCAACTCTTTGACCAACCTCATTTTCTTGACATGAGAGCAAAATTTCTCAAGGCTGAAGACTTCAGAGGGATCTTTGACGGATGCCACCAGATCCTCCTGTCTCTCTAATGAACTCTTCTCCTCAGGATTCCAGTCTTGGAATGAAATGCAGGCACAGAAAGTTTGGCTCTATGTTTGGTGAACTATTTCTTGTTTGACTTAATGTCAAGTTCGGAATCATTATCCTATCTTCGGTTTAACATATTTAATGAAGACTTTGCATTATAAATATACAAACATACCAAAATTACCATGAGAGAAAAAAAATTAAATAAAACAGCATATATTGCCATACCGGCTCAAACGGTATGGTGCTGTGGAATCTAAATGAAACTTTGGGAAATCCCTT